>NW_006159459.1:110395-114311 GCF_000334495.1 Tupaia belangeri chinensis | reverse complement strand
GTGGTTTGAGTCCTGGACTGGGTGACTTGAAAATCAGACCAAGTACATATGTGTGCATGCCCAAAATCCTGAAAGGAGAAATTTAAGAGGGTCTGTGGCATGACCATCCTCCAGAAGGTGCTTTCTTACCCTCCCCCATCTCTGGCAAGTGCATACGCCCTCTAGTAAATTAAAAACATAAAATACACATACACACACCCAAGAATAATCAGTACCACTGCCTAAGAATGAAATTTGTGGAGTCAGCAGATGGTGACATTATTACAACATTATTATAATAATGCCATAGCATGTGGCATTATTCAAACATTTCATTTTTATATTAAACACAATTACCCAGATGTACACTGCATGTAAGGACAGTAACTCATTGACAAGTATTTAATCTCTATCAGGCCATGATAGACTAAGGCTAGAACTCATTACTTTTTTTCAGTGCTTAGCATACAGCAGGCTCTCTCAATAAATGTCTGATTCAATTAGTACTTAAGAGTAATGTGGGGGCCAGCAGGTGGTGTAATGGTTACAGTGCTGGACTTCCACATGGCCAATTGCAGTTCGAGTTCTGGACCTGATGGCTAAAAATCACACCAAGCGCGCGCGTGTGTGTATGTGTATGTGTGTGTGTGTGTGTGTGTGTGTGTGTGTGTGTGTGTCCAAAATCCCAAGAGGAGAATGGAGGAGAAGGGGCTGCAGTGAGGCCATCCCCCCTGATGGGATGATTTCTCACTTTCCCCTCTCACTGTCTCTCTTCAGCAAGTGTATATGCCCTATAGCAAAAACCTTAAAAAAGAAAAAACAAAAACAGTAGAGTGTATACTTTATAGTAAAGAAAATACTTCTCTGGGGGCTAGCAGGTGGCATGGTGATTAAAGCACTGGATTCCCACATGGCCAACCACCTTCTGACTCTGACTGGCAGCTTGAAAATCATGCTTGGCACGTGTGTGTATGCCAGAATCCCAGGAGAAGAATGGAAAAACCCTCAAAAAAAAAAAAAAAAAAAAAGCAAAAACAAAACTTCTCTGGAAATTGCCAATGACTACACTAAAGAGGAAAACATTATTTTTTTATTATTAAGAGTTCATTTCATAAACTTAGTTGAAAAGTATTTTATCATCTGATTCATTTATTAGATATTTAAGTGCTATGTGGTAGTAAAAAGTCAGGATTAAATTTTTTAAATGCCAGAACTTATGATGCCTGAACAAGTCGGGTTGTCTTTCAGGTGGAAGTTTCAGTTCTCTGTGCCCTGTGGTACCTTGATTCGACTGCAGAGCTCGTTTCTTCAGTTATGGTCTGGCTATGTTCAGGGAGATCCACCAAGCTGATTAAGTCAGGTTCTGCTGCACTAGACACGGGTTTGGGCTCTGAGGTCTCACTTGCCAGCGGGATGCTGCCGCTTTGTAAACTGTCCCCAGAGGTACTTTGTTTCAGGAAAAAGCTAATAAGGAAGAATCAGAGGGAGGAAGCCTTTAATCTCTTTCAGTCCTCTAAATTTTATCATAGTTAGAATAACTTTATGGTAAAAGAAAATCATTAATGAAATAGACAATCCATAAGGCAAATATTATTCCAAATACACAAATGCACACACGCACACTCCTGCTGTCATTCCTTCCCTCCTTCTTATCCTCCTTCCCTTTCCCTCTTATCCCAAACTTTTCAATCCTAAACCTTTTGACTGAAATGGCTACAGTAGTCCAATAAACATTTCATTTTTTGAGAACTAAGAAAGTATGAATAAAGAGAGAAAGTATTTTACTAATTTCCTGAGTTAAAAAAAATAATAGGGGGGGCCAAGAGATAGCATGGTGGTTGGGGTGTTGGACTCCCACATGGCCAACTGCAGTTCGAGTCCAGGACCTGGCAGCTTTCTTTCTTTCTCTCTCTCTTGTCAAATTAAAAAATAATAATAATAAATTAAACTAAACTAAAATTAAAATAATTCTTTAAAAAAATAATAGGTAAAAAAAATAATAATAATAGGTAAGAGCTGCAGCAATGGTACTTTAAGATGTTTTAACTATAATTCTTTGTAATACACTTTTTTTTCCAATTAAGAGAACACATGCACGAGCGAGCACACTCCCAAGGGTCACACTTTAATCCTTCTCTTCTACTTCTCCATCATGTTGGGATTTTGAGCACACACACAGAAAAGCCTAGCGCGTGTTTCAAGTTGCTGAACTTTGGTCAGCCGTGTGGGATCTGGCTTCCCCTACACAGTGCCCAGTGGCTGTGCTTCAGGGTTGGCATGGCTCTACGAATGAACTACTACTGATAATCACATGAAAAACACGATGGAAAAGCAGTCTACAACATTTCCATTTTTTTCTACTCAAATGCTGAAGGTTAAGCAGAGAAATGGAAGGTATGCCTGGAGAATACCATAATTTTTTCTCTTTCCCCAAAAGTTATGCCTTTTGGGGAGCACTTACCTCTTGAGAAGCTTTTATCGTACTAACCTTGCAGAGCCTCTTAAGTCTTTAAATTCTATATTGAGAAGAGGCAAGAAGTTGCTTTTGCAGAATGGACAGGTTGTATTCAAGTTTGAATCATCTGCTGTCCATCCAGCCATGATCTCTTCATCATAGACTAAAGCTCCACAAGCTCTACACTGTGAACAACTTGACATCAAAACCTAAGAGCCAAACAATGCAGACATAAGGATCTCTATGGTAGAAATTAATACCAACAGGCCACTCTCTTGAGACCGTAGAATTTTATTTATGCTGCTGATCAAAATTGGAATCAACAGGTCTATTGTTATAGGTAAATCTATCAGTTTTATTTATTTATTTTTTTTTGAGAGGTTTTTGCTACAGGGCACGTGTGCTTGCCAGAAAGAAAGAGACAGAGAGACAGAAAGTGAGAAATCACCCCCCAAGAGGGGATGGCCATGCCGCAATCCCTCCTCCTCCATTCTCTTCTCGGGATCTTGGGTATGCACACACATGCGCCCAGCGTGAGTTTAAGCCACCGGGTCTGGGACTCGAACCGCGGTCGGCTACATGGGAATCCAGCGACAGCCATTATGCCAACTGCTGGTACTGGTAAATCTATCAGTTTACTGCCTTACTTACGTAAGATATCAAGCAAAATTTTAAAAGTGATGTATTATTCTGCAGGGTATTACGTAATCCTGCTAAATGTTGTTCTGATGTAAAAATCTGTCTACAGCCACTTTATCATGAAAACAGAACTTTTACCTCCATTGCACAATTCTGATAGATGCTAGACATGCTGGTGTTCTGAGACGAACAATGGTCTGATTTTTCAAAATCCTGCCCTTTTATGCTTCTAGGAAATGGAACTTCACCTAGAAAGTTGAGTAAACATAACAACACATTATGTATGAAAATATTCTATGTTGGAATTGCATGCTTAAATATTTAGAGGAAGAAGTATCATAAAGTCTACAATTTGTTTTTAAATGGTTCAATACAAAAATGTAACTGAACAGATAGCTTTAACAGAAGTTAATTAAATCTAGGTGGAGGATATAGGATTTGTTCATTATTCAATTATTTCAACTTTTAAGGACATTTGGAATCTTTTGTAATAATTGGAGAAAACGAGTATGAGAGTTAAGAAATGTCAAACATATAACCCACAGATTCTGAAACTGGCACACAACTAATTCATGCAAAGAGCTGGTTAAAAATATATATTCCAGGGGACCAACAGGTGGCATGGTGGTTAAGGCGCTGGACACTCCCACATGGCCGACTGTGGTTCAAATACTGGACACGGTAGCTTGCTTTCTCACTTTCCCTCTCTCTCTATCTCTCTCTGGTCAAATTAAAAATAAATGAATAAATAAATAAAATAAAATAAATAATTATTTAAAAAAATATAAATATATATACATTCCAGGGGCTGGCAGGTGTCATGGGAGTTTAGGGGGCTGGGGC
>NW_006159459.1:72243-109659 GCF_000334495.1 Tupaia belangeri chinensis | reverse complement strand
CTCTCTCTCTCTCTCTCTGTCCCTCTTTGGAAAATACTTAAGATAAATAAAAAATAAAATTAAAAAAAAATATATATATATACATTCCAGTCCCATCCCACAAATTTAGTCTCACAAGTTTTAGCCTTGAGCTAAAACATTTGTATTTGTGGGTGTGTTTAAAAACAACATCTCATTCCATCAGGATTTTCCTGCCTCAGCTCCCAGGCCCACGGGCCCACATTAACACCCCTGACTTTTAGGGTAGGCTGGGAACTGAACTCAGGCCTCCCACATAGCCTCAGCCTACCAAGCAACAGCATCTTCCCAGAACACCACAGCAGCTAGACCTGCATAGATTTTTAAATCAATTCCCCAGATGATTCTGATGTATGCTAAAGTATGAGAAATAGGATTATAATCCACAAACACATACAACTAAAAATAAACACCATGGCAGTACTTATAGATGATACAATATTACAGGGATAATAAGGTGCAGCTATTATTATAAATCTATAGGATCATCTCAATAACTGAGGCTTTGAGATGTGGAGGGGCACGGGGGATCAGTATGTAAATTAAAACAAGCAAGAACTAAATAACGGACAATCCTTCCCCATACCTGCTGGACAATGCAGTTTTCCTGTATCTCCACTGCTGCTGCTACTGCCAAGGCTTGTGTTGCTCTGGGTCAGTTCACTGGGGACCAACCCTGAGGTACTCGTGTTAGGCAATATATTCTCTCCCAGAATATGGTCTTCTAGACCAGCTGGGAAGCTGTAATCTCGATTGGTTTCCTCCTTTAATGGAAAAGAATAAAATATCCATAAGTAGTAATACTTTACCCAACAAGAACATACTCATCCATCCTTTTTGGAAATTAAACACTTACACAATCTTTAAAACAAATAGTCATATCTATACTTTTCAATACTATGCATCTTCTTACTGTTATTTGGAACTTCCCTTCCATACTCTAAGATATTCAGTCAATAACCTAAAATATTGAGTTGTCGGAAAATTAACAACGTATTTTTGCACAGATAAACAGGTTATGACTTTTCCAGTGCTTTAAAAAAAGATTTTGTTGTGCCCTGGGGCGTGTGTGGGGTCTGGGTCTCTTGATGTTCAGTATCTGTTAAAGCAACACCAGGTGCTCAGTCTCCAAAGAAATCGGAGAGCTCAGCACAAATAAAACAGGGACTATTAGCATCAGACAGCCAGACTGAGATCTTGCATTTGACCCTATGGAAATTACTTACTTAAAACACATGGACAACATCAGTCCTTTCAAATAACGATATGTTAGGACCATTTTATAGACTACATTTACTTCTTCTCTGTAATTATTTACTAGGTGTATCCTATTTGCCTTTGCCACTTGCTGCTACTGATGCCAGGGCCATAGCAATGAAAAGATCCATGACTGCTTAGAATTTACACTGTCATATATTCTAAGTCCAAATAACACTGTAGAAAATTGTTTAAACCTGTTAGATAAATTTCAAAAATAAAATAGTTCATTCTGGCATTTTTCATCATAATACTAGGTTAAAATACATTTAAAAATTTTTGAAAGAGCGTTCATGCACTTGTGAGAGAGAGAGAGAGAGAAAGAGAAAGAGTGAGAAAGTACCCCCGTGGGAAATGATCACACCACAGTCCCCTCTCCTTCATTTCTCACACACATGTGCCTGGCATGTTTCTCAAGCCACCAAGTCCAGGACTCGAATTGCACAGTTACTATGTTGGGATCCAGCTGTCTCAACCAATGTGTCAATGCCTGGTCCTAAAACATTTTTAAAGTTATTTTATTAATATTCTGCCTTCCCGGGACCAGCATTTGGCATAATGGCTATGTCACTGGACTCCCATATAATCGACCGTGGTTTGAGTCCTGGATCTGGTGGCTTCAACTCATGCTGGGCACATGTGCAAACGTGCCTAAGATCCCAAGAGGAAAATGGAGGAGAAGGGACTGCGGCGTGGCCATCCCCCCTGGGGGGTGATTTCTCATGTTCTGTCTCTCTGTCTGTCTCTGCGTTTCTGGCAAATGCACGCACCCTATCGCAAAAACCTCTCTGCCTTCCCTTGACCAATCTTATAAGCTTTTTAAATTCAAAGTGCAGTTTATCTTTTAGCACCCAGTACTGTAACTTTAATTCAATTAATGTTTACCTATAACATTTTTCTTCAAATGGTATTCAAGTCTTATTTGTCCAATTTCCTTTTTTTCTTTCCCTTTATTCTGATACAGGATGTATGTGCACATGCCAAGAGAGAAAAAGAGAAGTGGGAAAGGTAGAGAGGGAGATTAGCACTCTCTATGGGGCCTGGTCACGTTGTAATCCCATTCTTCCAGTCCTCCAGCCAATCAGACCCTGGGTACTTGTACACATGCCCAATATGACTGAGCTGGAGATTCCACCACAGGACCATGTGGAATCTGGCTGCTGCTGCTTGCCAGAGAGAGAGAGACGGGGAGGGAAAGTGAGAAATCACTCTCAGGGAGGATGGCCATGCTGCAATTTCTCCTCTTCCATTCTCCTCCTGGGACTTGGGGCACATAAGCAGCACACACAACAGGCATTATTTTCAAGATCTTGAACTTGAACCAGGGTCAGCCATTTGGAAATCCAATGCCTTAACCAGTACGCCCCCTGCTGGCACCCTGGCTCCTTTTGAGCAGTGTATTATCACTGTGCCATGGAGCCAACCCTGTCCAATTTCTTTTCCAATGTCTCTACTTCCTATTTAGAGCTTTACACATCTGAAATTAGTTACTCTATCTTGAAAATGCATGATGTTTTATGCTTTCATGTTCCTTTACATTATTCTCTTAGATACACTTCTTAGCTACCATATTGCTTTGACTAATCCAAAATTTCAAATTTATCATTTAAAACCTGACATTTAAGTTGCTTCTATGGTGAGAGCATGGGCTTCACGCCCATGATTTCTAATCCTAGTCTGACACAGTGGTTGTTTGATCTTGGGAAGTTAATTACTCTCTTTGAATCTCCATAAAATAAAAATACTAATAGTACTACCCTCTGGGGTTGTCATAAAAATTAAATATATGTGTATATACTTATAATCATATAGAAAATTCACACATACAGTTTAGAATAGTACCCAGAACATATTGTTACAGTAATAATAGCAAACATTTAACGATGCCTATCTTGTCTACTTATTAAGGTACTCAACTACTATACAATTCTTTGGAAACAAAGATGAAATTTTACGTTTTTATATTAAACTAAATAAGTAAAATTTTCCCACTTCCACTTTCATAAAAAGATCTTATGACTTAATCTATTTACGATACTTTTTAAAAGACTTAATTATTTTTGTCATGTAGTATGGGTTAAACTGCAAAGTGATTTCATATATATTTTGGAGATAAAATAAGTATAAGTTATTTAAAAAGTGAATTACCAGGACCAGCAGTTAGTGTAATGGCTATGTCGCTGGACTCCCATGTAGTCGACCATGGTTTGAGTCACGGACCCTGTGGCTTAAACTCATTCCAGGCACATGTGTGTGCGTGCCCAAGATCCCGAGAGGAGAATGGAGGAAAAGGGATTGCGGTGTGGCCATGCCCCCTGGGGTGTGATTTCTCACTTTACGTTTCTCTGTCTCTCTGTCTTTCTGGCGAGCGCATGTGCCCTACAGCAAAAACCTCTCCAAAAAAAAAAAAAAAAAAGTGAAGTGCTACACAATTATAACATTTGTATTATCATTAACTTCAAATACTAAACATTAGTGTCTTAAAAAGAATAAACTACATGTTTTCATTTAGGCTGATTTATAGAATTATAAAACTGTCCTGATATTCTTTTTCCACATTATTAATTTCTCTGCTACTCAAGTTATTTAAAGAAATAGTTATGCAGGGAACCAGCAGTTAGCATAATGGCTATGTCACTGGACTCCCACGTAGTCAACCACGGTTCGCGTCCCAGACTCGGTGGCTTAAAACTCACGCCGGGCGTGTGTGCGTCCATGTCCAAGATCCTGAGAGGAGAATGGAGAAGAGATTGCGGCGTGACCATCCCCCCTGGGGAGTGATTTCTCGCTTTCTGTCTCCCTGTCTCTGTCTGTCTGGCGAGTGCACACGCCCTATAGCGAAAACCTCTCAAAAAAAAAAAAAAAGAAAAAGAAAAAAAAGAAATAGCTATGCATACAGTTTTATTTATTTATTCGTTTTAAGGTTTTTGCCTTAGGGTGTGTGCACTCGGTAGAGAGAAAGACAGTGAGAAGGAAAGTGAGAAATCACTATCCCCGGGGGATGACCATATTACAATCCCTTCTCCCCCATTCTTCTCTTGGGATTTATGATATGTACACATATGTGCTCAGCATGATTTTCAAGCAGCCATGTCTGGGATCAAACTGTGGTTGGCCATATGGGAGTCCAGTGTCTTAGCCACCACACTACTGCTGGCCCCTATACATAAAGTTTTAAAATATAAAAACCAAAGTTACTAGAAACCTCTAAGTAATAATTTTAGTATGAATATATATTTCTAAAAGACAATACAAACATTCCCTTATCATGCCTAAAACTTTCTTACCTCATCATCTGAGTAGTTGTACGCAGATGCTACAGCCACCCACATCTTACTGGCTACTGTTGCTGCTTGTTTCATACTAGATTTAAGAACATCTATCTTAGGCCCTGAGAGGATGTTATCCAGCTTTAGCCCTGAAAAAGAATTCACTACAGAACCCAATGAGCCATGTGGTGAAGATCGCATCAATGCTGATAAAGAAGTTGAACGTTCTTTATGAGTTCGAGAGGGAGTCTGCTGTTTGAAACGCCCCGTGAAAGTTTTAGACCTTGACACTGCAGGGGAGCTCTTTTCATTCTCTGCATTCTCCTGTACTGGTGGACCATGATCTAAAGGTAGGCTTGATCTCCTCTCTAAAGGGTGAGTAACTGCAGTGGTAACACCAGATTCTCTGTTTCCATCTCCATGTAATTCCATGCTAGAAGATTTACTACCCAGGGGACTTTTCAGGTTCATATAGCTTTCAATTTCGTCAGCCAGATTACGTGCAATAACTGGAGAAAACATCTTCTCTTCAGCATCAGGGGTTTTTTCTCCTGTACATTCAGTAGCTAAAAGGGACAAAGGATCTAGTCCAGTTTCAACATCTTCCCTTTCAACAGCTTTAGCAACTCCATATAAACTGCTTCTCTTATTTATTAGATCTCTGGATCCTGCTTTCAAGTCTCTGGACTGATCACTGTTACTATCATTTTGTAGACCATCAGATTCATCCTGTGTCGTAGTCATCTTAGTCATGTTATCATCAGCCACAGGCTCTAGGAGCTCTTGGCTTTCCTCAAGCATCTCTAGCACCGGAGATGATCTGGACTCAGGATCCCAAGTGCTTTCAGATGTACGAGTCCTAGAATCAACTGGATGACAGCTAGCATTCTCAAAGCTACGGGTTCTTGCAATGTGAAGTGAAGAAGTCTTAGGGCACGTCAATGCTGCTGTGAGAATCTTGGCATCTGCTCCCATCATGATAGCCATCTCACTTGAATTCAGATCCAAACTACTCTTCTTGAGCAACATTCCTGCCCGACTTTCAAAACTAAAACTACAGCTCCTCTCTGGAAAATGCTTTTGTCTTTTTTCTCCTCTATCACCATTCTTCTTGAGATTAGTAACTTCCCCAAAGACTGTGTCTTCAATTTGATCTTGAGCAGAAAATAGCACATTTGATACACTACCTAAAAAGGACAGTAAAATATTAATAATTAATCTCTGTTTTCTGATGTAACTTTTATAAAAATGCTTACTGTTTTTCTCATTGTTAAAGTGACACATCCCAGAATAAACATTAATTGTTCAGAAATTCTAGAAATTACAAAGAAGATACACAGAAAAAGTATCAAAAGAAACTATTCAACAGTCTTCCACAGATAAAATTTCAATGTATAACCTCCATGCATACACACACACACATCCATTTAAAAATATAATGCAATATATGCTACAAATAACTATACTGTTCACTCAAATATGTCACATTTATCAATAAACACAGATCTTAACTATTTCTTACATTTAAAGTCTTATGTTCTATTAAAGAAATATATTCTGAGTTAATATATCCATATATTCAATTTAACAATACTTGCCAGAAATCTTCTGTGCACAAAGCAAACTTGTATTCATGGAGGAATTATGTATCTGCTATGGCCAAAGCTTCATGGCTCCAAAGTAAAAGAATCCAGAATGGAATGCTTAGCATTGGCAAATTCTCTTTTTTTAATATTTATTTATGTATTTCCATTTGTTATTATTATTATTTTTTAATTTGACCAGAGAGAGACACAGAGAGAAAGGGAAAGTGAGAAAGAAAGCCACTAGGTCCGGGACTAGATCGCCCTGTGGGATTCCAGCATCTCCAACCACCATGCCAACTGCGGTCCCCAATAATTGGCAAATTCTAAGGCTGATAAATTCTGAGTAGTTAGGACCAGCCATGGCATAGTGGTTTAGATAGCTGGATCGCCCATGATCAACCTCATATTTCAAGTCCTAAACCCAATGGCTTGAAGAAACACACCAGGTGTGTGTGTGTGTGTGTGTGTGTGTGTGTGTGTGTGTGTGTAAGCATATACCCAAAAATCACTAAAAGGAGAAACCAAGGAGAAAGAATCCTGGTGTGACCACTTGCCAGAGGTGGAGCTTTTTCACCTTTCCTCACTTTCAGTCTTTCTCTGTCTCTCTGTCTCATGCATGTGCCCTCTGGCAAACTTAAAAAAGCGCCCTCAGGTGGGATGGTGGTTAAGGCACTGGACTCCCACAAGGCTGACTGCGATTCTAGTCCCAGACCTGGTGGCTTCCTTTCTTGCTTTCCCTCTCTCTTTCTAGTTAAGTTAAAACATAATAATAATAAATGGAATTAAACAAACAATTTTTAAAAAAGGAAAATCTGGGGCCAGCAGGTGGTGTAATCGTTAAAGACATTGGACTCCCACATGGCTAATCACAGTTTAAGTATCAAACTTGGCAACTTGCTTTCTCATTTTCACTCTTGCTATCTCTATCCCTCTCTTTCTCTGATGAAATGAAAAAAATAATATTAATGATAAAGTTAATAAAATAATTCTTTTTCTTAAAAAAAGGAAAATTTGAGTACTTTAAATTTTTTTCAGATATTCTCACTCAACAAGTATCTGAGTGTATACAGATGCCCACTGTGTGATGCTAGGAATAAAATGGCAAATAAGACAGACATAAAATTAGCCCTCATAGAGGTCAGTCTTATTTAAGTAGGGCAAAAACATATCAGTGGCTGTAGGTCTCTCCCCCAGCTTTGGATGAAGCAATATTTTATTCTTTGCCAAAATGTATTTTTTCATTCAAAGATCAAAGTTATTTCTTATTTGAATCATCAGAACTTAAGTCTACCTGTTACAGATTGGATGTTTGCAACTCCCAAAATTCATATGCTGAAATCTTAACCACTGGGACCAGCAAATGGTGTAATAGGTTATGTTACTGGATTCCCACATAGTCTACTGTGGTTTGAGTCCTGAACCTGATGGCTTAAAACTCATGCAGGGTACATATGCGTGCATGGCCAAAACCCCTAGAGAATGGAGGAGAAGGAACTGCAGTGTGACTATTCCCCCGGGGGTGATTTCTCACTTTCTGTCTCTCTGTCTGTCTCTCTCCAGCGAGTTCATACACTCTATAGCAAAAATCTCTTTAAAAAAAAAAAAAAAAGAAATTCTGTCAATGTGATGGGATTAGGAGATGGGGCCTTTAAGCTCTCTTGCTCTTGCTCTCTTTCCACCGTGCGAAGACATAATGGGAAGTTGGCAGTCTGCACCAAGGAAGAGGGTCCTCACCAGAACTTGCTATGCTGGTACACTAATTTGGATTTCCCAGTCTCCAGAACCGTAAGAAATACATTTCTGTTATTTATAAGTAATCTAGTTGATGGTACTTTGTTACAGCAGCCTGAACTGACTAAAACACTACTCATCCATATTTATGATTTTTTTTTTTTGGCGGGGAGGTATAGGGATGTGCACTTGTCAAAGAGACAGAAGGGGAGAAATCATCCCCCAAGGGGGATGGCCACACTGCAGTCTTTTCTCCTATGGTATCTGTTACAACAGCCTAAACTAAAACACCACTCATTCATATTTATGATTTTTTTTTTTTTATTGGCTATAGGGCACATGCTCTCAACAGAGAGACAGAAAGTGAGAAAACATCCTCCAAGGGGGATGGCCACACTGTAATCTTTCCTCCTTCATTCTCTTCTCAGGATTTTGGGCATGCAAACACATATGCCCAGTGTGAATTTCAAGTCACTGGGTCCGTGATTCAAACAGCAGTCGACCATGTGGGAGTCCAGTGGTCTAACCACCACACCACCTGCTGGCCTCCATTCTCTTTAAAAAAAAAACAAAACATAATAAAGGGCTGGCAGGTGGCATGGTAGTTAAGGGACTGGACTCCCACATGGCCAACCACATTTCAAGTCCCATATCTGGAGGCTTGCTTTCTTACTTTCTTTCTCTCTCTTTCTCTTTCTGGTGAGCACATGTGCCCTATAGCAAATTTAAAAATAATGATAACGAGAAATAAAATTAAATAAGTCATTATTTTTTTAAAAATACATAATTAGAGGGAATTTTTAGGGGAAAAGCTATCTTTGATAAGATTTTTCTGATATTTCAAATTGATTTCAAGATTTAAAAAAAAATCTTTGAAACTATTGAGTTGTTGAGAAAGTCATGACACACTTTTACACGGAAAAACAGAAAAATTTGTCATGACTTTCCCAACAATCTAACAGAACTAATTACTAATCATATTAATTTATCAGAACTAATAAACATTTGAAAATATAATTAAAGTGGGCCAGCAGAGAGCATAAAGGTTAAGATGGCTAACCCCACACGGCCAGCTGCGGCTGGAGTCCAGGACACAGCAGCTTGAAAAGCATGCTAAGCATGTGTGCATGTGTGCCCAAAATCCCAAGAGGACACTGGAGAAGGGATTTTTGTTGTGATCATCCCCACGGGGTAATTTCTCCCTTTCTGGTGAGTGTATGTTCCCTATAGCTAAGCAAACCAAACCAAAGATATATTTAAAAAACTTCAAGGGTATTAAACTAACCTGTTTCACAACTCCAAAACTTGTATCTGCTTTGAAGACCGCTACCAATATTTGAGAAACAGAGCTTTTCAAATAGCACTGGTTCTTACAGTGTTTCTAGGAATTTAGTGGCACAATTCATATACAAATTTATTTAGAATAAATTTGTCTGATATACTAGAAAAAGCCCCATTACCACCTCTTTCTTTCTTTTTCTTTTTTCTTAAATAATTATTTAATTTTATTTATTCATTTATTTTAATTTGACCAGAGACAGAGAGAGAGAGGGAGAGAGTGGAAAAGTGAGAAAGGAAGCTATCAGGTCCAGGACTTGAACCGTGGTTGGCCATGTGGGAGTGTTTAGCGCTGTAACCACCATGCTACTTGCTGGTCCCCCCACCTCTTTGTTTCTTAACAGAATAAAGTTTCCCAAGCTAACATATAATACTGAAACACGATGAGTAAAAGGAAGAAAACAAAGCCATCTCTAGACCATATCCAATATCCTGAGACAATTGTAAACCTTTGATGAAACAAACAAAAACTTCTGTCTTCCTTCCCCTGTATCAAGTCCCCCAATGTCAACAGGTTGGCAACAGATTCCAGAATATATAGATTCTTTCCTCAGAAAACCTTTGCCCTACCTCTGGAGCCCTACCCCTCATTAAACATAATGAATAAAATGTGGTATTGTGATAAATACCAAGGGAAAAGATTTTTTAATTATTATTAGTTTATTTAACTTTTATCCATTTATTTATTTATTTCAATTTGACCAGAGAGGGACAGAGCAAGAAAAAGAAAAAGTAAGAAAGCAAGACACCAGGTCCAGGTCCGGGACAGAACCATGGTGCCCATTTAGGACCCCAGTGCCCTTAACTACCATGCCACCTGCTGACCGCCCAAGATAAAAGATTTTAAGAATAATGAGTACCTTTCATTGATTTAAGATATTGAACAAGTTAATTTCTTTAAAGTCATTCACCAGATAAATGTAGAGCTAAGACAGTTACCTTTATAAAGCTACCATTAATGAAGGACAAAGGACACAGACAATTTCATTGTTCTTTAAAATCACACACTTGGAAGTATGCCAAAGAGCTCTTGGAAGGCCTACATATAACTGAAATGAGCAAACTCTAGGGCCTGGATAATGGTGCAACAGTAAAATACATTGCCATATGGAGCAATTCCACATGGGAAGGTTACCAGTTCAAGCCTGGGAACCTCCCCGAGTACACCGGGCCTGTGTGCACTCCCATGACTTGAGGCTTGCTAAAGCTGGGGGACAAAGCTGCATGAAGACTCTGTTGTGGGGAGGCTCTCTTTCTCTCCTATCTCTCATGGAAGAAATACATACACTTTAAAAAAGGATAGTAGGGACCAGCAGGTAGCATGGTAGTTAAGGCACTAGACACTCTCACATGGCCGACCACAGTTTGAGTCCCAGACCTGGTGGCTTGCTTTCTCACTTTTCCTCTCTCTCTCTCTGGTCAAATTAAAATAAATGGATAAATAAAGTTAAATTAAAAAAAAAAAAAAAAAGGATGTCCTTTCCAGAAAAAAAGAGAATAGTAAACTCAAATTCAGTACAATGTTATTCTTTTTTTTTTTTTTTTTGAGAGGTTTTTCACTATAGGGCACGTGCGTTTGCCAGACAGACAGAGAGAGACATAGAGACAGAAAGCAAGAAATCACCCCCCAGAGGGGATGGTCACACCCGCAATCCCTTCTCCTCCATTCTCCTCTTGGGATCTTGGGCATGCATGCACACACGATCGTCCAATGTAGCTGTTAAGCCCTGTTTTTAGGGAGCTAGATCCCATGTAGCTGATTACAGTTTGAATTCCAGCCCAGCAGGCATGTGTGTGTGCATGTCCCAAACCCTGACAGGGAGGAGAAATAGAGGGAAAGGGTTGCAACGTAACCACACTCCATGGGCAATACTTTCCCCCTCAACCCTACGTCTGCTGAACACACGTGTCCTCTGGCAATTTTTTTTTTTAATTAAAAAAAAGTCGAAGGTCACCATCATTAGTCATTAAGGAAATGCAAGTTAGAGCCACAGTGAGATCCCACTACGAACCTGTTAGAATGGCTAAAATAAAGAAATACAATACCAAGTGCTGGCTAGGACATAGAATAACTGGATCTTTCATACACTGGTGGTGGAAACGCAAATGGAATAGATACTTTGGAAAAATAGTCTGTCAGTTTGCTTCTAAAAATAATGTTAGACATACAGTTATAAACACTCATTTGACCCAGCAATCTTCCTCTGATTTTCTTAGGTATTTACTCAAGTGAACTGAAAACTTGAGTTCACAAAAACCTGCATGTGAATGTTAGTAGGGGGTTTATTTATAATCGCTAACTAGAAATAACCCAAATGTCCTTCAATTGGTGAATGTATAAAGAATAGATTTATCTGCACAATAGAAGTCTACTGAGTGAAAAAGAGACAAACAACTGGACACACCAAAACACAGATAAATCTGTACAATGTTATTCTTTTTTTTTTTTTTTTTGAGAGGTTTTTCACTATAGGGCACGTGCGTTTGCCAGACAGACAGAGAGAGACATAGAGACAGAAAGCAAGAAATCACCCCCCAGAGGGGATGGTCACACCCGCAATCCCTTCTCCTCCATTCTCCTCTTGGGATCTTGGGCATGCATGCACACATGCCCGACGTGAGTTTTAAGCCACCGGGTCCAGGACGTGAACCGCAGTCGACTACGTGGGAGTCCAGCGACATAGCCATTACGCTAACTGCTGTTTCCCTCATTTTTAATATCTAGTAACAAAATATGGCTCAAGGTACCTATAATGAATAGGCCAGAAGTAAAGACCTACTGATGTACTTGTAATTCCTGTCAGGATTACGCTGCTACACATGGATATAATCGCATCACACCTCTCAGTCCTGATGAGTACAGGAGACCCTACAGAACTCTCTCACTATCAACAATGACGGAGACTGAGCAAACTTAGAACAGGCACTGCAGCAGGAGAAGGCATTCCAAAGAATAGTTAAACACACTAAATAACCTTTTTAAAACTAAATATTTTAAAACAATGACATTTATAGGATCCAAACTCATGTGTGTCACTTTAGTATGTTTATTACAATTCAGTCAATATTATAACTCAGTCAACGCGTTAATGTCATTAAGGACACACATGCATCTGCTGGAGTACATATGATCATCTTTTTTTTTAAAGCCAGAAATGTGTGTGCTTGTCGAATTGACAGAATGAGGTAAAGGGAAAGTGAGAAAGCACCCCTTGTAGGGATGCTTTTTGTTCACCTCCTTTTCTCCAGGATTTGAGGTATGAACACACACACACATACACACCCGGTGTGTTTTTCAAACTGCCAGGTTTGAGATTCAAACTGCAGTCTGCCATAAGGGATCTGGCCCCCTTAACCATAAGGCCATAGGGGTGGCCAGAGAAGTACATTTTAAGTATTTAATAACCAATATGTAAAGACTCACCAGTGCTGCTTTTCCTGCTGTTAATATCAAATATACCTGATGGAACTTTCACAATACTGCTGCCCCATGCAGGAGGTTCAGTAGGACTCTGAGGCTCTGAACTAGATTGTGAATGTTTTGCCACAATAGCAGAGACATCACAGATATCTGGAGAAAAAACATATATGGATGTTATTCCTATTTTTGCCAATACTGAACAAAATATGTTTGTTTTTATATATTTTTCTATAAGTGGAGATAAATACATGATTATTTTATTATTGATTTATTGTGACTGGTTTACATAAACATTGCCAGTACTGATCAAAATGAATGCTTTATTTCAGCATTGAATAATCCTAACTCGAGTGTCCCTGAGTAAATAATTAATGCCTTTTCTCATCACTTACAGGAGAGGTAGGAGAGAGCTTGTTTCTGTATAATTCTAAAGCATAAAGTGACATCATCAAGAAAGTGTGCTTTGTGTAAGAAAATGAGGTCTGGGACCAGGAGTTGGCATAATGGTTTACATAGCTGGACTGCAGTTCAATTCCCAGACTCAGTGGCTTAAATTTATGCAGGGTGTATGTGCATATGTGCCAAAAATCCCTAGAGGAGAATAAGAGAAGGGATTGTGGCTTGGCCATCCCCTCAGGGGCTGATTTCTCGCTTTCTGTCTCTCTGTCTTTCTAGCACATGCCCTATTGATTAAATCTCAACAAAAAAAAAAAAAAAAAAAAAAGAGAAGAAAATGAGGTCTAATGATAAAGAGATAGTTCTCCATACATCCATAAAAGAATTACAATAAATCATCTCTAGCTCAAAGAGTTCTATAAAAACCAGGAAAGCCACATGGACTATTTTTAACCTACCAGTGAAAAATATCCATTTAGATATTTGAAGGACTTCTACCAAAAGTGTATTTTAAAATAAAAAGGGACACTCAAATGCAAGTTTGATGATACAAAGTTTAGTTGTGGCTCTGTCACCCAGTAGCTATGTGACTTTGAAAAATGAATACCTCAATGGATTATACTTTCCTGTGAAATGAAGGGTTGATCTACAGAGTCTCTAAATGTCTCTTAAATTCCCAAATCCAGAGACTACCAAAATCTATCTTATACAATAGTACACAGTATCTTAAGAGTTAGACCTTACGTTTCTAAACGGTTTCCCTAAAATGATCAAGTAAGACCAACTTTTAATTAATATAGGTATTTTTCTAAGCAAAGCTCGTAAATGTCAGCACATAACCTTCTGTTTGCACTTTGGTTTTAGTTATCAATTCTCTTGTTCCTTGTTCTTCAGGCACGTGAATCTCTGCATCATCCTTTATAAGTTCATCCTTAGATCCATATCCTTGGTCAGACTGACCACCTGTCCAAAAAAAAAAAAAAAAAAGAAAAAGTAGACTTACAGATAAGTGTTTTCGTGAACTTACAATCCATCTATAAAATATCAAAAGAAAATTCCACTGACCTACACAATTAAACTTAAGAGAAAAGGAAGATGAGCACTCACAAAGCACACAAAATAATTTTAAGCAATGATAAGCAGAGAATGGTAGAAACAGGAACATCAAATAGAGACCACTACACATTTGGAAGCATTGAATCATAATTTATCTGTAAGTTAATGAGAACTGGACAGAAGGTTTCAAAAAGTCTCTTTTGGACAACCGCTACAGAATGCTACCTTTTGTGTAAGAAGGAAAAGGGATTAAAATACATATATATCTTCTTCTTGCAAAAATAACTAATAAATCATAAAATAATAAAAAAGATTACCAAGAAGGAGTGATGAGAATAAGACAGAAAGAATAAAGAGGGAAGAAAGCTCTCTGAGTGCACCTTATTGTATTGTTTCTAACTTACACATATTCAAAAAAGTAAACAAAATTAGGCAGGGGATAAAACTGAATGCAAACAGAAACGAATTAAGACACAGCTGTATTTCAAATGAGTTACGTAACCACACTGGAAGGATCAATGGTGGACTAATATCAATAAGTTTTGAACGCATTATTTTGTAACAGTCAACTCCTGAAAAACACAGGAATGGTGTGACACTTCTTAAATTATTTTATGTGAACTATGGGACTAAATGAGTAAACATGATGGTGTTGGGAGACAGGATTTTTGCTTTGGGATAAGACAGATTTTTTAAAAATACCATGAGGGGTGATTTAAAATTGGGCATGATAAAGCTAAGAAAGTGACCACTTTGTAACCATAATAGTAAAGACTGACTCAGGACAGCACCATCAATGGATGTAACATTTAAAGTATGATGCAAAGGAGGATATTATAACATGTTCTCAGACTGACTGTCCCCTCGTCGGCAGCTTACTTAAAACTGGGTCAGCAAGTGGTATGGTGGTTAAGGCAGTGGACTCCCACATGGTCAACTGCGGCTCAAGTTCAAGTCCCAGACTTGGCAGCTTGCTTTCCCACTTTCCCTCTCCTTCTCCTTCTCTGCCTCTCTCTAATGAGCACACATGCCCTACAGCAAATTTAAAAATAATAATAAATAAAATTAAATAATATTTTCAAAAAATAAATATGACTAGGGGACAGCAGGTAGCGTGGTGGTTAAGGTGCTGGACTCCTACATCAATGCCTGCAATTCAAGTCCTAGATTTGCTGCTTGCTTTCTCACGTTCCCTCTCCTCTCTCTCTGGTCAAATTAAAAATAACAATAATAAATAAAAATTAAATAATTATTAAAAAAAACTGGAGGTATTTCTTACATACACACACAGAGTTCTATTCTAGCTTTGTTTGTAAAATAAATTTTAAAAACATAGAAGCAATAAGATACAATTAACAACATACCTAGAGCCAAGATTTTGGCTTCTAAAAGTTATTCCCCTTAAAAGGAACCTGTGATCCCTGAAAAAATGGCTGATTTCAGAGTTCAGGCAGGGAAAATACAAAAATGATCCAGGAACATGTTTTGTGCCAGACACAAAGTGCTCAAAAATGTGATGGGAACGTATCTAAAGGATACAGGGACAAGCTTAAAAGAGAGCCCACTGACCAACATAGGGGTAATTTGAGAACCAAACAAGGACAATAATGGATTATAATCCACTGAATAAAACACAACTCAATGAGCCCATCCTAATAATGAGTAAGAAAAAAATGGAGGAGGAAAAGTCTTCCGTATGTTATAATATCTTCTTCTAAATATGAAGGGAGCGATGAAGCTAAGAAAATGACCAGTCTGTAACCATAATAGTAAAGACTGAGTCAGGAAAGCACCATCAATAGATGTGAAATTTACAGTATGATGAGAAAGAAGATATTACAACATGTTCCCAGACTGTCTGTCCCCCTCGAAGGCAGCGTATTATCTCTAAGCAGGGAAACAGTAACTATTCACACAGAAACTAAACACACTGAGACCAGGTAATCAATAAGATCACCAGTGAGGGGAAGACAGACATTCTGTACCTCCAGGAAGAGATACTCTGAGAAAGATATACCACTTGTGCAGTATACCATAAGATGCAAGCCTAATCTAATCATGGTGAGATACCAGGCACGCCCAAATTACGAAACATCCTACGAAGTAACTGAAATGCATTCTTCAACAAAGTCAAAGTCATGAAAGGCAAAGAAAGTCTTAGGAACATTGCCAGGTTATTAGCAAATAAACAGAGAGGGGTAAAGCATAAAATGGTCATTAGGACAATTGACAAAATTGGAATGTAGGTGCATATAGATTAAAGTAGTCTATCAGTGTTCTCCTGACTTTGGTAACTAAATATGGTTATATAAGAGAAAGTACCACTAACGTATTATGAGGTAAAATGGTAAGATGCATGCAACCTAACCACATGATTTAGGAATAATAAGTAATAGGTGTATAGGCACGTGTGTATATATGTCCAGGATCCCAAGAAGTGAATGGAAGAGAAGGGTTTGTGACATGGTCATCCCCCTTGCAGTGCTCACTCACTCTACTCTCTCTTTCTTTCTGGCAAGTGCACATGCCCTACAGTAAATGTTAAAATAGTAACAATGAATAATAATAGGCGTTTGTATACAGAATTAAAACAATAAAGCAAATGTGCCAAATGAAAAGGAGTAATTCTAGATAAAAGATATTCAAGGGTTTACTTCATTATTCTTGCAGCTTTTCTATCAATTTGAAATTATTTCAAAATGAAGTTTTAAAAAAAGACTGTTTTGACTTTAAATTTATATAATTTAAAATGAAAACTAGAACCTGTTGCTGCAGAGATCAGTATAAAGATGTCAGTGAAAGACATATGATATAAAATAGTTCCTTCCCATTTCCTCCACCACTTACTGCACTGCCAGTGAGGTTTTCCGTTTATCGCGTAACAGAAGAATTAAACTTTTTTTTTTTTGGAGAGGTTTTTGCTATAGGGCGCATGCACTGGCCAGAAAGACAGAGACAGACAGAGAGACAGAAAGTGAGAAATCACCTCCCAGGGGGATGGTCATGCCACAATCCCTTCTCCTCTCAGGACATTGGGCACGTGCGCACACACACCTGGCGTGAGTTTAAGCCACTGGGTCCAGGACTCGAACCACAGTCGACTACATGGGAGTCCAGCGACATAGCCATTATGCCAACTGCTGGTCCCAGAATTAAACTTCTTCACTGCTATTTAGAATGACTAACTTAAGTCACTTTCTTACTGGCCTCTCAGAAAGCCTAATAACACAACAGGGGGTCATGACATGGACGCTAGCCTGGGAACTGGATACATTTATTAAAAATCCAAATGTGTCCCTAATGAGCTAAGTAACCCAGTATCAGATACCAAGAGTTAGGATTCCATGAGAAAATCCTTAGTGAAATGAGCAACTTAAGCATTGGGGCTGGGACATTGAAAGTATCAGATGATATCACCAGAAGTAAGTGAAAAAGACACTGAATAATCACTATACAGTCAATACGTGGGATTCAGCCTTTTGAAACACAGCTAAAATAGTAGTAAATGAAAGTGGAGTCTGAAGGGTCTTCCCCAAACTACTGGGATCTTTATAACTATTACCCAGGATTACTAGGAGATCATTTTTTCCCATAAAGGACTAAATTGCTTTATTATATAATGAGACAAGCTTAAAAATCTAGAGGAATTAGGGGAAGATTTATCTATTATTATTCCTGGTAAACTGGTTTCAAATGAAAAAAAAATATTCTTGGTCTTTCATACTTGAAACCCATTTCTTCTGCTAGTGTTAAAAATATAGGACAAAATAAAACAAGACAGCATTAAAATAAGGACTCATAAAAATTCTACTGTTGAAAGTTAATTTGCAAAAAAATATTTTAACTTACAAACTTAAGTCCAAGTCCAGTTTCAGTGATTTATACGTGCTCCTATACTACAGACTTATGTCAAGTTTCAATAGTTTATACATGCTCCTATATGATTATGGATAGCTAGTTTTCAGCCCAATAATTCAATGCACCATGTTTCGGAAAGAAATAACCATTTCAACAGCTAGAATACTGAATTCTCTAAGGCCCAAAACACTATTTGACATAATGATCCTACAAACCAATCTCAAAATAAGAATTGTAATAAGGCATAGTATATTTTCAAATAAGAATTCTAAATATGCTTTTCAAACTGACCATAAGCGGTAAGCTGGATATTTTCAGTAGTCTATAATATAATCATACTTATTTAAAGGAGAAATGCCAAGAAAATAAAAACTGTTTTCCATTAGAAACAATACTTAAAATACAATGAGAGGTCTTTCCCCCACCCTTGCATGTCAGCAAAATTTAACCTAATAAATGGAGTATTACCTGAAGCGGTTAACATTCAAGGGTAGAATTAATGCACACGTGTATCCATAGCTTCACGTCATACAGCACCCCACACCATGACAGCCAAGGACAAATGCAGCACCAAGAAACAGCACAGAGCAAAAAGCAGAGCGACAAAGAGCAGAGAAAAGGAAACTTCAGTCATTGAGACAAAGTGCATCAGATGAAGCACAGGAGTTAGGGTTCTTTTTAAAGAAGGCTTGAGATATTAACCACCACCACCACCAGGACAAAAGAGCAACACGAGAAGAAGGATGTGCAACACACATGATCTGCCCAACGTGCTACTTTAATGAAGTATTTCTAACTTCAGGACAAAGGTTACGCCCACAGCCGTGAACACATAAGTAGCTTCGGTAGTTCCTCAGATGGTAAAAAATATCATTTAAAGCAAACAGAATACCTTTTTCCATGGTATGTGACTTATTTTTCCCCTCTTTAATATTCATAATCTCGGTTTTAGGATATACTTTCCATTTAATGAAAAAAAGATTTGCAAGTTATGTTACTAAAGTTCATCAGCTGACAATTCCTAACAATTGTACCATACAGTTTCAAAAATTACAAACAAATACAAAGAAGCACTGTGCTAGAGCATTGTGCACAGCGCTCCAAAATTAATTTTATACTACAGGAAATAAAGAGAAGTGATCCGCAAACAGAAGCATAATATTACCTTATTAATATACAGTACTTGTAAAATATTCACATTGTACAAACTCACAGAGGGTAAAAAGCTTTTTTTTTAAAGGAAAGAAAACATGAGAGTGAGTGAAGGGTTAGTAAAATCCAGACTTTAGTACCTGTGCTAGAGTGATTATCAATGGAATCAAGCCTGATTAAATCTCTGACGAAGACTGTGTGCTCCCCACTGTTAGCATCATTAGAACTATCCACGCTACCGTGGCTCACCGTGTCCCCATCACTTCCACCTGTGGCATTCTGAGGAGCTAAAGATAAGGACAGCAGTTCAATAACTCGTGCACTGATCATCTCTGAAACTAAACATGAATGACCCAGTTTGTCTACAGTTGTAGAACACTAATTTCTTGAAAAAACAAATAGAATTTTTTACTAAAATAATGTCTTTAGTCATATATGAAAACATCAATCAGAATTTCATTTACTTTTTCTACTTTATATAATTAAAATTCACATGCCTATAAAGCTTATGTTTCAAAAGAAAAATAATCTTTCCAATCACATGTATTACCTGATATTGAGGAGACCTGTGCCTTTTGCATGGTCTTTTTAAGAGGCTGTCTAAATTGTGCCAAGCCATGTATCACATTCCGTACCTTCGTCCATAAGAAGATACCACTG
The DNA here is from genome assembly GCF_000334495.1 of Tupaia belangeri chinensis. Taxonomy (NCBI): domain Eukaryota; kingdom Metazoa; phylum Chordata; class Mammalia; order Scandentia; family Tupaiidae; genus Tupaia; species Tupaia belangeri. The sequence continues at coordinate 89,917 of NW_006159459.1, read as the reverse complement.
CGGGTACTGCTAGGCCAGGGGCTCTCCAAAACTACCTGAAGGTAAAATAAAGATAAAAGTAACATTCATTAAGAATATCTGATTTGAGGCCAGCAGGTAGTGTGGAGGTTAAGGATCCCATATGCCTGACTGTATGGTCAGAGCCCTGGACTCGGAGGCTTGAAAAACATGCCAGGTTCATGTGTGTGAATCATTAAAATCCTGAGAGGAGAATGAGAAGGGACTGCGGTGTGGTCATCCCCCCTGGAGGTGATTTCTCACTTTCTTTCTCTCTCTCTCCAGGAAGCACATGCATGCTATAGCAAAAAAAAAAAAGAATATTTGATCTAAAAATTTTTGAAAGTGTCTACGTTAGCATATAAACACATATATAAAAAACTGTAAGAGCAACAGGTGAGGGCTAGGGAGATGTAAGTAAAACAATATAAAATCCTAATTGAGAGAAACAACTACAAGAGATTATACAACACAGTGACTAACGATAATATACTATTAATAATAATGTATTACATTTTGGTTATCACAGAGGGAATAGGTTTTAAATGTTCTCATCACGAAAAATGATAAGCATGCGAGGTAAGACTTACGTTAATTAGCTCTACTGAGCCATTCTATGATGTATATGTATTTCAAAACTGATGCTGCACATCATAAATACATATAATTTTAATGTGTCAAATTAAAAAAAGAACATCATACCCCCCTAAACCTCCTTTAAGTTTCATGAATAATAAAAGGTATAAAAAATTAACAGTCTTTACAAGCTGCCTATATTTCCTAATGTCAAATTCTACTTACCTTATTATAATAACCGTAAGTAATAGCATTTGGCTTTATCTTAGCAGTTTTCATTTCAAATAGGACTCTCACTGCTAAAACAGGATGACCCCAAAGTCCACAAAGCTGCATTACGACTCGATAGCACACCTAAAGGGAATCGCATCGAAAACCTGCAGTTAGTATTTTACTGTTACTTGTAGAGGCTTTAAAATATATTATCCAATTCTTTTTTTAAAAAATTTTAAAATAATTAATCAATTAATTTACAACCATTCACTGAGCATTGTCATAGCATATAAAGCGTGATTTCCCATCCAGAATACATTGCACAGTGGCTTAATCATGCATGTTATCAACAATAATTTTCAATTTCTAGTTTCACATATATACACATACGTGTATATATGTATACATATATGTGTGTACATATGTATGTATGTATATATATGTGTGTGTGTGTGTCTACATATGTTTTTCCTATGTGTGTGTGTGTGTGTGTCTACATATGTTTTTCCCCGATTTCTCACCCTCTGCCATCTCCCACCCTCCTCCCACACTAACTCTGGTGTCTATAGTTGTTTTCTATTCCTTTTTCCCTCCACATTTTATTGATTCACGAAATTTCTTAATCTAACTACTTTCAATAGCAAGTTCAGTTAATATATACGTATCTGTGAATACATGTCTGACTTTAGGCATGAAACTCTGAGTAGAATGAATATACTATAAAATAGCACCTAGCTGAAGCTATATAGCTTACTGTGGCCATTAAATAGGCATTTTTTAATATGTTTTTTAACTTCAAGAAAAGCAGTTTAGCTTTAATAAATCAAAGAAATGCTAAGAAACTGTGTTTAAAACTTAAAGCCAGGAAACAGGTTAGGATTCTATTCAAATAGGTTTGTGAGCCTATCGGCAGCTTAAAAATTCTTAAAACCGGAAAACAAAGCCTAGAAGAAAATCACCAATATTTTAATCAAAAGTCATAAAATTCTATTTCATCAGTTCAGTCTCATGTACTTAATCTATCGTCTGTTGTGGTTCAGTCTTCCAGATTAAATTCTGGGATATAATATTCAACTCCGGACTAGTCCCTACAATTAAGTTGGCCATTTTCTTAGTTTTTGAACTCTTATTTCTGTGTGTCTGTGTTTAATTTTCCTGGTATAGTTCCCTTGAGAATTTCTTGGAGGGCTGGTCTGGTGTTGGTAAATTCTTTCAGGTTTTGTTTATCTCAGAATGTCCTTGTCTTTTCTTCCCATATGCAGGATAATCTCACTGGATACAGTATTCTTGGTTGAAATTGCTTTTCCCTTAACACTTTGAATATATTTTCCCATTCTTTCCTTGCTCACATTGTTTCTGATGAGAGGAAGGTACTATTACTGTCCACATCAGTGGTTTACTAGAGGCAATTCTGCTGGCCAGGGCACAAAGGCAACGAGGTATTTTGACTGTCATGACCTATGGGAGAGGCGGGATGCTACTGGCATCTAGTGGGTAGGGGTCAGGGATGCTTCTAAACGTCCTCAACTGTATAGGACAGACCCCCAAAATAGGTAATTATGTGGGCCAAAATGTCAACAGTCCCAAAGTTGAGAAACTTGAAGCTACATTTCCAGATAAAAAAATTTAAAACACAAATAGTTCCTATAACTAACCCGAGGACATGGCGCCTAAGTGGAAAGCCACTGACGAGAAACCTATCCTCTATCTGCTCCCTGATAAAGTTATATTCAGAATAAAATAAAATCATTATTTTTCTGTTTACGAAGGGCAAACAATCTGGACTAAGCGAGGTGGTCTCTGCTTCATTCTAAAGCAGGAATTTGCAAGTAATTTTATTTTTAAATGAGGAATATATACTAGCACTATGAGACAGATGAGCAGTTTTACACTTCTGGCTTAAGAAAATACTTGAGGATTCTTTAAAGCAACTGAGACGTAGATTTTCCTGAAAGTAAAAAATAAAATTTATTTTAGTAACAGTAACTGAATTTGTTATACTTGCCTCATCTAGTGGATCCACATCTGTTTTCCTCATCTTAATAAGCACATCGTATGCCTGCTGCAGTGCTCTGACCTTAGGGTGAGAAACTCTAACATAGGCTGGGAGACAGATAAACCACAGACTGTAACAGTGACTGAACAGGCACTTGGCCCACTGTGGCGGATTTGTGTAACACCTCTTCGCCAATTTATGAGCTGTTTTTATCTCCTAGAAACAGAATAAATAAATAGCATGGTATTTACTAAAATTCATTAGGGGAAGGGGAAAAGTGAAAAGGAAATGGGAGAGAAGAGCTTAATATAAAATGTGATCCTAAAATCAAGTATTTCTATGATTACTTTTGAGAGTCACTGCCCACTTACTGTTACACAGTTCCCTGTTCATTGACGGCAATACTTGATACTCTCCTGCAACCATTTGTTGGCAAGCACGCTTTTTAATAGAATAATATTCCTTAAGAATAAAGAGCACTCATATTTTTATAATGTAACAATACCCTTCACACACACAGCATTAATATTTGATAAATGAAAGAGGATACTTAAAACCCTAAATATCTCAGATTTAATCATTTATCGCTTAGGAGTTCCTCAACTTCTCGCTTTTCTCCTTGCTGAAGTTTAAGACGCTTTAGGATATTTCCTGCTATGATTTTCACTCTACCCTCCCTGCCTACAGTCTGTGATACTTCCTCACTGACTGACTCCTTAAAAAGAGCTATTCTGGGCCAGCCAGTGGCCTGGTAGTTAAGGCAGCTGGATCCCACATGGCTGACTCTGCAGTTTGAATTCCAGACCGGGCAGCTTGAAAAACACATTGGCATGTGTGCGTGTGTGCCCAAAAGTTCAAAAGAGGAAATGGAGAGGAAGCAATTGCATCATGCCCATCACCCATGGGAGTGCTCTCTCCCCTCCCCCACCCTGTAAGCACCTGTGCCCTCTCGCAAAAAGATTTTTTAAAGAATTATTTATTTAATTTAATTTATTAATTCATTTACTTTAATTTGACCAGAGAAAGAGAGACATACAGAGAAAAGGAAAATGAGAAAGCAACCTACCAGGTCTGGGACTTGAACTGTGGTGGGCCTGTCCAGCACCTTAAACACCATGCCACCTGCTGGCCCTCCCTCTAGCAAATTTTAAAGTACAAAAATAAAAACAAAAAGATCTAGTCCTTGAACCGGGCCTATAGCTCATGGTTAAGGCAGTAGGATCCCACATGGCCAACTACAGTTTGAATCCTAGCCCGAGAGGCTTGAAACACACACAGGGTGCACGTGTACATGCCCCAAATCCTACTGAGAGGAGAAATAAAGGAAAAAGAGTTACGACGTGACTACATCCCATTGGAAGGGTGTTTTCTCTCTCTCACTTTTCTTCTCTCTCTCTTGAGCCTTCCACATGTGTCAAACTGCCATTGCATGCTTTCCACTAAAGATTTCTGTGCTGGGATGTATTCTGAACACATTTGGAGATATTTATTTTACTTTTAAGCTCCATCGCCATGAGACATAAATATATATTTGAAAATACATATCCTTGTTTCTCTAAGAATTTAAGGTCCTTCTCCTTTTCCAGCTAGTCTGAAAAAGAATATTTCACTGAAAATGAGATTTAGAGGTTGAGTAATAAAAATTCTCTCCTTTTAGAAATTTGCCTTTATTTGTCTGATAACAATAAAAATAGATTCAAAAGAAAAAAATACATGGAGAGTTACTTTTTTTCTTTAATTTTTTCCTTTCACTCACACCTGATAAAAATGTGACTTCTCCAAAATTACAGAATACCTCAGGATACCTCTGGATTTGGGAGACAAGCTATGAATTGGTAAAACATAAACTAAGAACTTAATTTTCAAACTCTATGTTTTGTAGATTCCAAAATGTCAGTATATGTGAAAATATATTTAATCCTAACTCACAGCTAACTTGAGCTTAATTCGCTACACCTAAAAGATACAGTAGTAAAGCAAGATATCTAGGTAGTTCTAAATTAACTTCCTTAAGAAGATAATATGTGGGGGGCCAGGAGGTGGCATGGTGGTTAAGGCGGCCGGACTTTCACATGGCTGACTGCGGTTTGAGTCCCGGACTTGGCAGCTTGCTTTCTCATTTTCCTTCTCTCTCTCTCTCTCTCTGAGCAACTTCAATAAAATAAAATAATAAAATAATGACAATGAATAAAATTTAAGAAAAAAAGAATTTTTTTAAAATGTAATATTTGGTATAAAGTCTATTTACGTTAGTCACAAAAGAAGCAAATCAAAACCACAGTAAGATACTGCTTCACACCCACTAGGTGACTATAATCAAGATTGATAACAAGAACTGACAACGGTGTTATGAAACTGGAACCTTCGTACAGTGCTAGTGGTGCAGCCACTTTGGAAAACAGCCTGGGGCAGCTCAAAAGTTAAACAGAGTTAACATGTGACATAGCAATTCTACTCCTAGGTACAACACAAGCTCAAAGAAACAAAAGCATACAGCCACACAAACACATACACAAACATTCATAGCAGCATTATTTGCAACAGCCCAAAAGTAAGAACTACCCACATGTCCATGAATTGATAAATAAAATGTATATATCCATATGATGGAATACAATTCAGGGATAAAAAGAAATGAAGTACTGATACATGCTGCAACACAGATGAACCTTAAAAACATTATGCTAAGTGAAAGAAGCCAGTCACAAAGGAACATATATTGTACAAATTTTTATATATGAAATAGACAAATCTGTGGACAGAAATAGATTAGTGGGTTGCCTAGAGCTGTGGGCGATAGAGAAACTGGGGTTAAGAGGTAAAGGATGTGGGCTTTCTTCCTGGGGTGATGAACATATTCTAAAGTGAACTGTGCTGTCGGTTGCACAACCCTGTGGATATACTCAAATTGTACACTTTAAATAAATATATCAGATGGTGGGTGAATTATTTCTCAATGATTTTCTTAAAGTATATTTGGTATATTTATTCTTTAAGCATTCTCTTAAAGAATAAATGTAAGTAATCAAAAACATGAGCAACAATTTTAAATAGGGTTGTAAAAAAAGTTTAGTATAACTCAATAACAACTACAGTGGGTCTTCGACTGGTTGCTGTGGGTGATAATTCTAAACTATGAACTGTATATCACATATACATATTTTACATTTTTAAATTAACATGTATTAGATAAAGAACATCTGACCTGTTTAGTTCTCTTAGCCATGAGAGCTGGACTGTTTGTAATGCTATTCCCAGTAGGGTGTCTACTAAAACAAAGTTTCAACTCCTGTGGTCTGTCAAAAAGCTTAAGGTCCAATCTTGGAAAGTATTTGTAACTAAAACAAAAAGCAAAAATAGAACTGCTGATTTAAAATACATTAACTCTTTGTATTATTCCAATATTCAAATAAGTATTTCTAAACCTCAAATAGTACTCAAGATTAGTCGTTACAATCCTTACATAACAAAATGTTTAATAAAATTATTTAGTTGTAAAATACACAGACTACCCTATATAAACTTTGGCTCTTCCTCATCCTAGTTTTTATTTCCAACCAATCCCTGAAAAACAGAAAACTCTGATACCTTACTAACTAGAGGAATTAACTCTTAAATAAATTAAACAACAGAATCCATATATTTAATACTTTTCATTTTTAAAAAAATTAGTATACTTTGTAATTTTTAGTTTTTCTTCAAAAATTACCTTATATTGGCACTTAAAATAAATAAAAAACTATACTTTTATTTTATGGATATACTATAATTTAACAATTCCTCGATGCTTGACATTATGTTATTTCTGAATTTCTGCTATTAGATATCTTTGTACATATATCTTTGTGAATACTTTTGCTTAGTTTCTTAGGATGAATGCCCAATAAAGAGAGCTGGCAGGTCTATGTTTGTCAAAAGTATTATAATCATGATCAAATTATATCCAGAAAGTTATCATTTAAAATCTAACTAATACTATAACTTATCTACAGACTGATAGATTAAAAATGCTTCTAGGATGGTTCCTTTGGCTTATCAGTTAAAAGAGCCTGATTCCACATGGCAGACCATTGCTCAATTCTTGGCCTCAGTGGCTTGCAGAATACACTGGGTACATGTGCAGGTGAGCCCCAAGTCCCTACAGGATGGAGAAATGGAGATGGGATTACAGCATGACCACAAACTATTGGGGGGGGTCTTTTCCCCTTCTCCCTTTGACAAGCTGCATGATCTCTGGAAAAAACAAAAACAAATCGAGCTTCTACTTTTTATTTTAAATGACCTTTCTTTGAGTACCAGAAAAACTGAATACAGTGGAGCCAGCTGGTGGCACAGTGGCTAAGGACTTACATGTGGTCAAGTGTGGTTTGAGTCCCAGACCTAGAAGCTTGAAACTCACACCATGTGTGTGCTTATGTGCCCAAAATCCCAAGAGGAAAATGGAGGAGAAGAGAATATAGAGTATCAATCCCCCCTGGGGGGGATGATTTCTTGCTTTCTGTCTCTCTGTCTCTCCAGCAAGCACACATGTCCTATAGCAAAAAAATCTCTCTTAAGAAAAAAAAAAGTTTGATTAAAAAACAAAAGAAAAAATAACTGAATATATTTTCATATGACTGAGCTTAAATTCCTTCTTAGAAACTACCCACTAATTTTCGTTGGCCAATTTTCTTCTAGGACATGCTGACTTTCCTTATTTTTTTTTTCCTGTTTGTCAATACCTGGATTCCAATGTATGAGTTAAGTCGAAGTGAAAAATTATTCTAGGGACCAGCAGTTGGCATAATGGCTATGTCACTGGACTCCCAAGTAGTCAACTATGGTTTGAGTCCTGGACAGGATGGCTTAAACTTACACCGGGCACATGTGTGTGTGTGTGTGCGCGCGCAAGGTCCCAAGAGGAGAAGGGATTGTGGTGTGGCCATCGCCCATGAGGGGGGTGATTTCTTGCTTTCTCTCTGTCTCTCTGTCTTTCTGGTGAGCACACACACCCTATAGCAAAAAACTCTCAAAAAAATTATTCTATAATTAACAAGAAATCAAAATAGTATTTAATTAAGCCACTCAATCTCAAATATATAATCTTCATTCTCATGCAGCCCTGGAGAGATTATATATTAATTTTGTATTTTAGGAAGGAATTTATCTTACCATTCCTTTTTAAGAACTTTTAGAAATACAGCCTAAGAAAATAATTGTGTAGTGCACAAAGATATAGATGGCAAAGACTACAAATCCACAAAAAAAAAATTAATCACAATAAATACATGCAATGTGGTCATTAAAAATGATAAGGCAAAAATATTTAATGGCATGGTAAAACTTTTAGACTATTAAAGGCAAACACAGGTTACAAAGAATATGTACAAGGTAAACTCATACATACATACAATGCATACATACATTCAACTGGTAACAAAGTAACGAGGCTAAAATGATACATTACTTTCTTTTTGATTTTCTCAGTTTATTAAACTGCATTATCATAATTATAATTTAAAAAATCAAATATATTCTAATTTCTTAAAAGAGTCCCCTCCAATCCTATTCTTTAAGTTTATTTTAATAGAGAATGATTGAAGGCCAGTAGGTGGCATGGTGGTTAAGGCAGCTAGGTTCCACGTGGCCAATGCTGTGGTTCCAGTCACAGACCCAGAGGTGTAAAGAGATGCTGGGCATGTATGCGTGCATGCCCAAAATCCAGAGGACAATGGAAAAGAAAGGACCGCAGTGTGGCCACCACCCCCCCAATGGGTACTTTCTCACTTTCCCTTACTCTGTCTCTCTCTCTCCCTCCACCGGGCTCAAGCACAAGGGCAGAAGTCTTAAAAATTAAAAGTAATAAAGAGAATGATTGATTTCTGGCCTTCTACTTAAAGTTTTCTCTAATTCATATGAATTTAATAGCGTTTATATTTGCAAAAACAAAGGACTTCAGAAAATTTTTTTCTTCTTCACAACTGAAATTTTTAAAGGTTATAAAATACGGCATAGGGTCTGCCACTGATGTGGTGGTGAAGGCTTGTTTTGGTTCTGGACCTGATGGCTTGGAAGACACACTGGCACATATAAAGGAGTGCCTAGGACCCCTAAGGGTGGGAAAGCTGAAGGAGAGGGGACTGAGGCATGGCCATTCCCCAGAGGGGGTGCTTCCTCACTATCCCTCTCTCTCCATCTGGCACATAGACCCTCTAGTAAATTAGAAAGGAAAAAAGTTACGGTTTAAACATTTAGGAAAATAACCATCAACATCTGGTTTCTTTTCAACCAAGGCTGACCAATTTTAAAATTACAATATCTAGTGGCATCTCCATAAACTATTCATTTTCATTAAGTCACTGAATTTATTATTAAAAATAACCTTCACAAATGACTGATACGTTTATCTACTAACAATCGCAACAAAATTGAACTATCAAAGCCATGTCTAAAGAGTTTTTAAAATTTTTTTCTGCTACCTGTATTTTGGTGACAGGTCTTTTCCATCATCAGGCGGTGGCTCTGGTGGCATGATAAATACCGTGTGCTCACTTTTCTGTGAATCATCTAGTTCTATCAGTTTGGTATCTTCTGCTGAATCAAAATCAACCTGAAAATAATTATTTTCTCCAATTAATTTGTGGATGAGCAAGATCTAATTCTAAAATTTCAAAATCTAAGTTTAAGGAAAAAAAAAATACCTTATCTGTTTTGTCTGTGCCTTTATCTGGAAACAACTAGAAAAGGAAAAAAAAGATTCCTAGTGAAAATGCTTACTATAAATTTAAAGAGATTTTTATCTTCAATTCTGATTTTTAAAAATACTACCCTTTGGTATCAGACAGATATATTTCACAATATATTTTTAAGTCATATTTTAGGTCTTGTATTATTAAGTTAAAGCGTGTTATTTCTTCTGTGGTTATTAAGACAGAAAATAATTTCTTTTCATTAGTTCTTTCATAAACCTTATTCAAAAAACCAAGATAGACAATTATTGGGGAATTCTGGCTTTTCAAGTAAAAAATTTCATTATCATTAAACCTTTGCATTAGTAAGTGACATTGTCTAAGCCAAATGGAAGATGCTGGAAAATCAATTTTAATAAACAAAGGCTAGATGTGGCCTATTGGTTAAGTGAGCTGGATGCCACATGGGAGACCGCATAGTTTTGAGTCCCAGACTCAGTGGCTTGAAAAATATGTGGGGCATGTGTATGTGCATACCTAAAAATCCCAACAGGATAGGGAAATAGAGAAGGGACTGTGGGAATGTGGGGTGCTTTCTATCTCTCCCCGTCTGTCTCTCTCTAAGTCCATGTGCCCTCTGGCAATTAAAAAATAAATAAATAAACAAAAAAAGTGAATAGTTTTAATCATATTGTGGAGCTGTCCATCACTGATAAAGAGGAGAAAATTACTCAGGTCTTCTGAGGTAAAATGAATCCCAAGGGGCCAATAAAAATTAAAATTTTAGGGTTGGTAGGTGGCACAGTAGTTAAAAAACTGGACTCCCACCTGGCCAACCACAGTTTGAGTCCTGGATTTGGTGGTTTGCCTTCTCACTTTCTCTCTTTTTCTGTCTTTCTCTGATCAGATTAAAAACTAATAATAATAAAATAACATAAATAATTCTATAAAAAATTTAAATGTTAGGATATTATTTTTTGATATTACTTCAAATTTTACATAATACATGGCTTACATAAACAATTGGCTCCAAGTTCTATTTACAAAAATAAGAACTCTACTAAAAACTAGAAAATACATAATTGAGTTATCATTGTCAAGAATCAAGTTAAACTTCCTTAGTATGGGTGAATAAATCTCTGAAATTTGACAAATTTCCAAGCTAGCCAGTGACATAGCAGGTAAGTAAGCTAGAGCTCATATGGCCAACTGCACGGTTCCAATCCTGGACCAGCATTCTGTGCATGGCCAAAATCCCAAGAGGAAAATGGATTGTGAGTGACCACATGCATGGCCAAAATCCCAAGAGGAAAATGGATTGTAAGTGACCATACGTCCTGGGAGGGTATACTTTTCTCTCTCTGTCTCTCGCTGGCAAGTATTCGCACCAGGTAGCAAATTTAAGAATTTTTTTTTAATGTATTTGCAAATATCCTACATTAGGGCAAAAAATTTATATTAGCAAAACTATTTAGAAAGACATTAAAATAATAGGGCCAGCAGGTGATACTGGGTCCCACATGGCCTATTCCATGGTTTGAATCCCAGACTTGGTGGCCTGAAAATCATGGCAAGCACATGTATGTACATGCCCAAAGTCTTGAGAGGAGAATGGAGAAGAAGGAATTTCAGTGTGGTCATCTCCCCTGGGGAGTAATTTCTCACTTTTCATTTCTGTCTCTCTCTGGAAAGTACAAACGCCCTATGGCAAAAAAATCTAAAAACAAACAAAAAAGAATATATGACTTCCATTACCCATAACACTAGACTTTAATTACAAAAAGATACTAAATTTAAGCTAATCATAAAAATAAAGCCAATTTTATACTTAAAAAAAGATAATAAGACTCAGGAGGCTCAATGAAATGTTCTCAATAGTTATAAAACCTGGCCCAGCTGCACTGAGCTGCTGGGGCCATATGGAAAGGCTCTAGGCTCTAATCAGGTCAATCCCAGGTTGACCTAAATACAACGGGTACACCCATAGGTATGCCTATTATCCTGGCTGGCTGGAAGGAAGGACGTGGGGGGTGCAGATTACTACAAAGGGAGACACTGTCAAGGGTATCACTCTCTCCCTCATGAAACAAATAAGCTTAAAATAGTTAGAAAATTGAAGTGAGACTTAAAGAGAAAACTTAGGTGTGTATGGTAGAAACTAGACAGCACAAAGGAAGATGATTCTTATATCACATTCAGAATCGATCACACACACACACACACACACACACACACACACACACAACCAATGATACTGTCTAAGATCACTTTAAGCTAATAGTAATGATGAAAATTAAACAGGTAAGCCAAACTATTTTTTATTGGTATATGTCAAACTTTTACCTTTTCTATGCAGTCATCAAAAAATGCCAATCCAGTATCTTTATCACTTACAAAACTGCATTCTTCAATAAAACGAATAAAAATCTGTGTTTTGGATAAAAGGGTATAGAATTTTGTATAGGCCCGATCTCGACTTTTTAAAAACCCTATAGAAAACAAAATTACAATTAAATTAAAACTTTAAAGTAGAACTAGATGTGTATTAAAAATTATTTTAAATTTATTTTCTCTATCCAGCCAAATTAATAGGAGTTTCTGGTAACCATACATAGCTCCTTTTACTTGACCCAGTATATACACACAAAATATTATCATTAGCCTTTTCACTTCAATTTGAAGTCCCTATAAGGAACCTCCAGTCCTACAGCTGTTAAGCAGAAATTTCTCTCTGGTACTGTGTAGTCCCGAGCCAATGGTCAATGTCCAAAGGGTCAACAAAATTCTTCTGCAAGGCCTCCAGACCATCATTCCTGTACTGTAAAAATTTCTGCTCATTTATGATTCAAGCATACAACTACTCCATCCTTTCATCCACTAATCATAGTCATCTCTTATTGAGTTCAGGATACTCCTTCATTCACTGAAGACTATGGCAACTAATTCGAAGTCTTTTCCATTCCAGTTCTTTCTATCATCATTTTTCCAAGAAAGAAATTGAATATGATACAAAAAAAAAAAAATCCTATATTCTTCAGTTAAAAGAATCAATACAATAAAAATGTCAATTCTGCCCATATTAATTTACAAATTCAGTGTGATTCTGATCAAATTACTGGTGAAATTCTTCAAAGAAATATTTTTAAAAACCATAAAATGTGTCTGGAATCATAAAAGGCTCCCATATTGTCAAGGTGATACTATGTATAAGGAATAAAGCAGGCATGTCACTATCTGACCTCATTGTATTCGGAAGCTGTGGTTCAAAACAGTATGGTACTACTAGCACAATGGAACAGAACAGAGAATACAGAAATAAACCTCAATATAGACAACTAGATAGCACAAAGAATCTTTCATAAACAGCACAAGACAATGCAGTGGAGGAAAAAAAGTCTTTTCAGCAAAAAACAGAAAGAATGGGTGCTGGAAAAACTGAATATCCACCTACAGAAAAATAAAACTGGACTCCCATCTCTCACCATTAATGAAAATAGACTTATAGTGGATCAAAAATGTAAATGTAAAGACTCAAACTAGGAAAATGCACAGAAAACACTTGAAGACACTGGAGTAGGCAAAGATTTCTTAAATAAGATCCCTAAAGAGTAGGTAACGGTTTCTAAAAGTAGAGTAAAAAGCTTCTGCACAGCAAATCAAACAACAGATAGAGTGAAAAGATAATTCACAGAATGGGAGAAAATATTTGCAAATTATACTTCTGATAAGACATTGAAAACCAGAATAGTATATAGAGAACTTAAGCAGCTCACCCACAAAAAAATAAATAATTCAGGGACCAGCAGTTAGCATAATGGCTATGTCGCTGAACTCCCACATAGTCGACTACGGTTCAAGTCCCGGACCCGGTGGCTTAAACTCACGTGTGAATGCGTGAGTTTAAGCCAAGATTCCAAGAGGAGAATGGAGGAGAAGGGACTGCGGCGTGGCCATCCCCCCGGGGGGGGGTGATTTCTCACTTTCTATCTCTCTGTCTTTCTGGAGAGTGCACATGCCCTATAGCAAAAACCTCTCAAAAATAAATAAACAAATAAATAATCCAATTTTTAAATTGGGCAAATGAGCTGAATAGACAACTTTTTAAGGAAGATATTACAAATAGCCAAGAAAGCATATGAAAAAATTTCAACATCTCTTATAATAAGGGAAATAAAAAGCAAAACCACAATGGGAGTTATCACTTAACCCAAGTCACACAGGTTATAATTAAAAAACAAAACAAAACAATGACAAGTGCTGACAAAGCTGTGATGAAAACCCTCCTATTATGCTAGTAGGAATGTACATCAGTATTATAGCCACTATGAATACTTGCATATTCATGTTTACTACATAATTCACAACTGCAAAGAGATTAAATTAACTCAAGTGCCCAACAATGGATGACTGCATTGAAAACAATGTGGCACATACACATTACAGAATACTGCTCAGCCATAAAGAATGATTCAAAATTTGATTTGATTCAAAGCAGATAAATATAGAAGATTTAAAATGCTAAGTAAAATAACTCAGACTATGAAAGACAAACATTGTATATCTGGGCTCAACATATAATACTGAATGTCTATATTCTATGGCAGAAATTTAAAGATCCAAAAATATAACAGTAGGGAAGATAAATGTAGATACTAGAGACTGTAAGGGAGAAGAGGCAGATACTTGGGGGGGGGGGGAGTAGGGACCCAGCAAAAAAGCATCTAACAGATACAACGTTCTTTGTTGAAAATGATGTATATATAGTAACACCCATGATTTTATTATCATACACATGCATGTTTTAAAAAGCCATATTTTATCCATGAAGGTGTACAACAATTAGATGTGAAAAAGAAATTATAAAATCAAATTAAATTAAAAAAATTAGTATATGTTTCTCCCTAGAATAAACTTTTTATTTGTCAAAAATATTTAAAAACTGGGAACCAGCAGTTAGTGTAATGGCTATGTTGCTGGACTCCCACGTAGTCGACTGCGGTTCGCGTCCCGGACCCAGTGACTTAAAACTCACGCTGGGCGTGTGTGCGTGCGTGCCCAAGATCCCGAGAGGAGAGTGGAGGAGAAGGGACTGTGGCGTGACCATCCCCCCGGGGGGTGATTTCTCGCTTTCTGTCTCTATGTCTCTGTCTGTCAGGCGAGCGCACACGCCCTATGGCGAAAAACTCTCCAAAAAAAAAAAAAAGATTTAAAAACTGGTGACCTTGATTTTTTTGTTAATATTCATCTTGTTATTTTTATTCTTTTTTTTTTTAAAGAAATGTACAGGATGCCAGTTTAAAAAAAAATGGCTTCAGAATTAAAACTATGAAATATTTTACAGTTTTTCTTGTACAGAGTACTTGGCCATTAGCCCAAGGTTAAATTTTGGACTAAATGTTTTGTTGGGCAGTGCCTGATAAGCTTCAAAGCTGCTTTAGTCAATAAAAAGAAAGAAAGAAAGAAAAACATATATGAATATGACGAAGTAAAAGAAAACAACTGGTGACCTCATTCACAAATGAATTATTAAGGAATATTATAAAGCTAAGATTGCATAAATCCAAGAGCTATGCAAAAATAAGGTAACACCTGAAGGCAAATCACCAGCTATAGTCTACTAAGATGCTGACTACAAAGTATAGCAAATATAAACAAGGTCTTTTGAGTTTTATAATTAAAGACCTCTACTATCAGCCTTCTTAGGAAAAGCTGGGTATAAAAATAATTAAGAAATTAAAAAAAAAAAAAAAGGGGACCTGCAGTTGGCATAATGGCTATGTCACTGGACTCCCATGTAGTCGACCATCGTGGTTCGAGTCCTGGACCCGGAGGCTTAAACTCATTCTGGGCACATGTGCATGCATGCCCAAGATCCCGAGAGGAGAATAGAGAAAGGATTATAGTGTGGCCATCGCCCCTGGGGGGGTGATTTCTCACTTTCTATCTCTCTGTTTCTGTCTTTCTGGTGAGCACACGTGCTCTATAGTAAAAACCTCTCCCCTCAAAATAAATAAATAAATAAGAAATTCCATTCATAGAACTAGGTTACAAATACATGGCGATTCATTACATTTTAATATGCATTTCTAAGAACTTAAATAGTAGATAACTTTTGGTAGCAATACTAAATAGAAAATATTTTTTTATTTCAATAAAAAGCAATCTTAATTTTCAATGCTACTTACCCTGTCGGTCAAACAATGAATCAACAGCTGTAGCTTTATTAGAAGGAGCCTCTGTAATTGGCTTGAGATATGTTCTATACCCCTTTAAAATAGATGCCATAAAGCGTAAAAATGCCTCTTGAATTTCCATCTCAAGCTGTGTCATCTTCTTCTGCCAGGAGAAATCTGCTTCAATTGGAGTCATATCAATTGCTGAACCTTCTTGAGTTTTTCGGTGAACTAACAAAATAAACACAGAAAATGTCATTAACAGATAATATCTCTCTATATAATACTTCATTGACAAGGACATAGGCTAAATAAAGCTTATGGGTTAAAATTATTCTCTCCATTAACAAGAAGAGATTGCTGACAGAGTAGGAAGAAGTTTGAGAAGATCATGAACCATAAAATTACTTACATATTACTATAATTTTCTTAAAAAGTAAGACTCCTTTTTAGTAAAAGAAAATTATGCTTAAATTTTAAAAGAATTTACCCATATACATTTTTCATTAAAAATATTCCTTTTTGGGGACCAGCAGGTGGCATGGTGGTTAAGGCGCTGGACACTCCCACAGGGCTGACCACAGTTTGAGTCCCGGACCGAGCATGTGTGCCCTTGCTTTCTCATCCTCTCTCTCTGTGTTTCTCTCTGGTCAAATTAAAAAAAGAAATGAATGAATAAATGAAAACTAAATAAATCTCAAAAAAAAATTTTATATATATTCCTTTTATCTCAGGAACAGCAGGTGGTGTGGTGGTTAAGACACTAGACACTCCCACATGGCCAACTATAGTTCAAGTCCCAGACCTGGTGGCTTGCTTTCTCACTTTCTCTCTCTCTCTCTGTGTGTCTCTTTCTGGTCAAATTAAAATAAATAAATGAATAAATGAAATTAAATAAATAATTATTTTTAAAAATACTCCTTTTCTCACATTTACCTGAAGCTAGCTGGGGATACAATTTCTTTAAGGTGCTAAGAAGATTTTTGCAAGGCTTTTTGGGTAGCTGCTTCCAGTTCATGTTCTTCTTTTCATCTGATCTATTAAATAAAAACATAATTAATAAACTTTATTATTCATAAACTGTTTTTACTAAACAAAATTCTTACATCTAAAAATAAAATGAAAAGGATGTTTTTCCACTGCAGTTACAACTGATAAGAGTCTGTTGTTTACAAGTTCTCTTTTTATTTCAATCAACCTCAGTCAAATCTGGTCCTTTTATTCTAAACTCACTAACATACATTTTTAAAGTCTGAATTAGTAATAGTGCATTAAAGTCTTGCTACATAAGTTACATATAGAATTATAATATTTTAAGTGTAAATCTAATTAGCTTGAGACTTCAAACTGTCTGTTGGTAAGGCTTCTAAAATATTGTTATGTCCAAATATTAGAATTTAAGTATGGTTTAGAAGTACATTTAGTTTAGATCTCATAGTGGTTAACAAATAAATCAATCACACCACCATTATTCACTATAATCTATAACCATAAAACACTAAAAAACAAAGACATAGAGATGATCATTTATTTTATTTTATTTTATTTTTTATTGTTATTTTTAATTTGCCATAGGGCATGCTGCTCACCAGAGACAGAGACAGAGACAGAGAGAAAGTGAGAAAGCAAGCCACCAGGTCCAGGACTCAAACCGTAGTCAGCCATGTGGGAGTCTAGTACCTTAACCACCATACCACCCACAGGCCCCAAAAGATGGTCATTTTTAAAGGCATTACTGGGGGGCTGCCCTATGGACTAGTTGCTACGGGGGCCAGATCCCATATGTGGCATAAATGTGCGTGCATGCCCCAAATCCTGTCAGGATGGAGTAATGGAAGGACTACTACATGACCACACTCTACTGGGGGATGCTTGCTCTCTATCTTTCTCTGGTAAGCACATGTGCCCTCTAGTACACTTAAATAAATAAATGTTATTATATTTTTATATGTCCAGAATTTTATATTACGAAAATATAAAGTACAGCAGACATTATTGCTGGAAAAACTATTTTCTTTTTTTTTTTTTGGAGAGGTTTTTTTTTTTTTTTT
>NW_006159459.1:23818-72161 GCF_000334495.1 Tupaia belangeri chinensis | reverse complement strand
CCACGCCGCAATCCCTTCTCCTCCATTCTCCTCTCGGGATCTTGGGCACGCACGCACACGCGCCCGGCGTGAGTTTAAGCCGCCGAGTCTGGGACGCGAACCACGGTCCACTACATGGGAGTCCAGCAACATAGCCATTAAGCTAACTGCTGGTCCCTGGAAAAACTATTTTCTTAACAAAGCTAGCAAAAAACGTAACGAACATTCTTTTAAATTCATAGGCTCATGTGCAAAAATACCAGGGAAACCTTCAGGGGTTGAAAACCCAAGTAATGGGACAAACAGATGGTGTTAACATTTACATCACTGGACTTTGACATGGCTGACCAAGGTTCGAGTCTCAGACCTGGAGGCTTCCAACTGACGCTGGGCACATGTACATGCATGTCCAAATCCCAAGAGGAAAATGGAGGAGAAGGGATTAAGGGATTGTGAGGCATGGTCATCTTTACAGGGGAGGGAAGGGTGATTTCTTGCTTTCTATCTCTCTGTCTCTCCGATGAGTGCATGAACCCTATAGTAAAAACTTCTCAAAAAAAAAAAAAAAGAAAAGAAAAGAAAAGAAAAGAAAAAGAAAAGAAAAGAAAACCTAAGTAATGAGACACATTTGCCCTGAAGATCAACTAAGAGCCTTGGATTTTAAAAAAATTTTACCTATCATTATTATTTAATTTGCTATAGGGCACTTACGCTCATCAGAGAGAGAAAGCAAGAAAGTAAGCCAGCAGGTACAGAACTCAAACCGTGGACAGATATGTGGAAGTCCAGTGCCTGCACCACACCATCTGCCAACCCCAGAGAGTCTCTCAGGGAACAGGAGACAAAGTCTCGGTCCCACAAAACACTGTGTTTGAAATGAGACCTCCATATAAAACTGAATCCTCCAAAGGATCCATTGTAGATTTTGACTGGGGAGAGATAAATAGAGGCCTCCCCAGCAAATTCATTACTATAGGCCTGCCAGCAAATGAGTTTATAATTTCACTGCATATTATCAACAGAGTCCACAAAATCCCAAGTGAAAAACAAACACACACACACACACACACATACATACACACACAACAAATTTCCTTCAAGTGTTCCCTGGTTGGTAATGCCATCTGCACAGAAAAAAACATAATACCCTCCTTTGGAAGAAAAACTGACTAATAAGAGCTAACACTTCCTAAACGTCACACTGTTAAAAAGGCGTATTTTAACATCTCTGAAACTGTAACGTGTCTTAAAAGTGATAGCTTATCAAATTTAACTCTGATCAGATTTTCTCATTTTATGTAATTACTATCTTTTAACACCCCCAAATTAAATACTGTCTGGAATCATTATTGTCTGGATTCATCAGTTTGTAACCTGGTCCTGATATTTTTTATTTATGTCACTTTGTGTAAATCACTACTCTCTTACTCAATTTTCTTATCTAGAAAATGAAGATGATAATGATGACACAGGGCTATTGTGAGTTGATAAAACTATATCTGACCTAATCTAAGGAGCATGAATTATAAAATGCATTGTTGTTTTTGTACCAGTAAGAGTGAAAGGATGTTGCCAATCAAAATCTACTTAAGTTAACTGCTTGGAAGGAGGGTAAAATATCAACTTTAAGCTTTAAGTATCCATTTAAAAATATTGATGGCAACTCTTTAAGAAATTATTTAATTTTATTTATTATTATTATTATTTTAATTTGCAATAGGGCATGCGGGTTCACCAGAGAGAGAAAGACAGAGAAAGTATGCCGCCAGGTCTGGAACTAAAACTACAGTCGGCCATGTAGGAGTCCAGTACCCCAATCACCAAGTCACCTAGGCAACTCTTCAAAAGATATAAAATAATGAGACCAGTAGACAGTGTAATGGCTTTGTCGCTGGACTCCCATGTAGACGACCACAGTTCGAGTCCCGGACTCAGTGGCTTAAACTCACACTGGGTTCATGTGCGTGTGTGCCCAAGATCCCAGGAGGAGAATGGAGTAAGGAGGGAATTGCGGTGTGGCCATCCCTCCCTGGGGGGCCATTTCTCACTTTCTGTCTCTCTATCTCTCTCTCTCTGTCTTTCTGACGAGCGCATGCGCCCTATAGCAAAAACCTCTCCAAAAAAAGATAAAAAAAGATATAAAATAAAATCACACATATACATACATATATACACACATTTAGGTAAGTAGAAGGGAAAAAGAGAATCATTCAATCAATCCAAAATAGAAACAAGAAAAATAGCTCCAAAAAAGGCAGGACAGAAAGTACAAAATAAAAGATAAATATCCAAACACTAACAATATATGTAAAAGAATAGATTCTTCAATTTAAAAATGAATTTAGATTGGATTTTTAAAAATTACCACAGAGCAGTAAGATTTTTAATTAAAGTGAGAAAGCATATCATCTCTTGAGCTCTGAAAATAGTGTTGTACTAATTTTTCCGAATCTATTTTCTCTTTCAATTAACATAAACATTTCCTGCCTACCATTATTACCCAAAAGATATAACTATTTCAACATTGGACATGTTTTTTCCCCAAACCACACAGCTTTCCCAGATATCTGTAACTATCTTAGTTGAGTAAGATGATTTATTAGCAACTTGCAGAAATAGAGCATTTCTGGACGCTTTCAAAGAGTTGTAGCTATGGCAAAAAAATGTATGTGGGAGATAATATAAAATGAATCAACTTACATATATAACATGTTCGTATCCAAGTCAATGCAAACAACATCTTGTGGTGGGTCATGAAGATCAAAATACCTTGAGTCAACTCCAACTATAAATGGTAATGGTGCACTAAGCACCGTAGCCAGTGAAAGAGGACAAAGGGGAATATACGGGCATTCCCACTGAAATGGAAAGATCATCTGGGGAAAAAGTTTTTAAAAATTAAGCAAATTTTAAATTTGCATTGGAAATTATATAATTAATATTGAAATGGGATCGCTAAAAAGCAGTTAAGTCAAATGTTTTCAATGTTAAACTTCATTTCAAAACTAAATGATTAAATAATATTAATAAGCAAAACTATAAACCAATGTGATTAAAATTTTCAACCATGAGAATGGTCACAAGCACACTAACAATGCCAACAGTTCTCTGTGCAATTCTTTGTTGATTCTTCTTCTATTCACTTAAAACCTACAGCCCATTTTATAGAAAGTCAAAGCAGACTGACAAAATTTCATAATCATAAAACAAACTATGATATTTTAATTCTTATGCATTTCATCCATGTATTTGCAAAATAACCACTGACCAAAATCCAACTAAGAACAATATGGATTAAAAAACAAGCAAAAAACCCTAGCCATTCTCTTAGGGATAGTAATAGTCAGATGAAGAGCTCAACAAAAATCATTTCCTAATGTTCAAACATGTAAACTGATACAACTTCAGTGAAGCCTAACAGCTTTAAAACATAGTCAATATAAAACATCTTTCAAGAATTTTTACCAGGTTTCCTTTATAAAGCCCTACCTTAATATATCGTATATGCTTTAAATAAAAAAGATAAAATTTTTATTATCAGTAATTTAAAAACTTTAAATTATTAAATCTCAATCATAAAAATCCTCATTATTTAGTTCAATTCTCACCCTTATCCACCATCAATTGACCCAAAGAAATGCTTATACCATTAACTACCTCTGCCAATTATATTCTTAAGCATTAATTTATTTATCTATGTATTTGTTGTGATTTTTAAGCCACTGGGTCCAGAACTTGAACCACAGTCAGCCATGTGGGAATCCAGTGCCTCAACCACCATGCCACCTGCGGGCCGCATACTTCAGTCAATTTTTACAGATACTTACTCAGAATTGTGATTTTTGTATTCAAGTATTTATTCGCTTAACA
This sequence comes from Tupaia belangeri chinensis, assembly GCF_000334495.1. Lineage (NCBI taxonomy): Eukaryota > Metazoa > Chordata > Mammalia > Scandentia > Tupaiidae > Tupaia > Tupaia belangeri. The sequence continues at coordinate 68,312 of NW_006159459.1, read as the reverse complement.
TATATTTGAGCACTTATTATGTGTCAAGCACTGTTCTAGATGATGGGATCCTAACAGTGTATAAAATAACAAAGATCTCTGCCCTCATGGAGTTTATAGTCTAGGATAAAAGTCAGCAAACTCTTTCTGTAAAAGATAATAAATATTTTAGGCCTTCCAAGTCAAATTGTCTCAGTCACAACTACTTCACTCTGCTATCATGTGTGAAAGCAGTCATGGATGGCCTATGCTTTGATAACATTTTATTTACAAAACAGGTGGGAGGCAGGATAAGGACATAGTTTGCTAACACCTCAGTCTAGCAAGCTGAGATAGAAAACAAAACCAAAAAAAGACAAAAAATAAATAATACTATGAAAGAAGTAATGAGTGTTATGGAAAAAAAGTAAAAGTAAAGTCGAGTGAAGAGCTTAGAGCTCAGAGCAGGTGAGGAGGAGAGCAGGCTATCTTAGGCAAACAGGATGGCCTTCATAATGGAAGTGACAAGGAAGAATGAAACCCAGATGTGAGAGATTTAGTCAAGGAGTTATCTTTTTTTTTTTTTTTAATTTAGCTTTATTTATTTATTTTAATTTGACCAGAGAGGAAGAGCGAGAGAGAGAGAAAGAAAATCAGATAACGAGCCACCAGGTCCAGGACTTGAACTGCAGTCAGCCATTTGGAAGTCCAGCACCTTTAACCATCATGCCACCTGCTGGCCCCTAGTCAAGGAGATATCTTGAAGGGTGCTTCAAAGAGAAGAAACAGCCAGGACAAAGGAATTCAGGCATGAGTCTTGTCTAATATGCTGCGAGCTAGCAAGAAAGCCAGTGTGGCTGGAGCAGTCCGTGGGGGGAGCACCGTGAGACCAGATCAGATTGCTGAGGGGTAGCACCACTTGCTCAGGATAAATGTTGCAAGAAACTTCAAATTTTCTTGAACTCAAAAAGGGTATCTGCAACTAAGAAATCTTAGAGAAACTATGCATAATATGACATCTTTCTTTTCACTTCTGATGTAGTCATAAATAGGGTCATTTTTAAAAAGCACTTATAAGTTTCATTAATTTCTGTTACAGGTCTCCATCAATTCTTTTATATTTGACATTCAAGTTATTTTCCTCTTCAAGTCTTTATCCTGTCACCATTCAATTTTCTCTTCTTCAAAGAGTAACTTGCTGAACTATCAAATACTGACTATCAATAGCTTTGCATATAATTCATACAGTTCTCTAACACCATTTACATAAACCTCATATAATCTTGCATTTTTCATAAGATTATCAATTCCATGTTGCATTTTTTCCATCTGTATTTATACTGTATTGCTGAAATCAATCAAGAGACTGGGTTACAAAGACCTCAACCTGGGCAGAAAAACGACGCTAGTACTGAAAACAATAACCACATGAGATACTTTATAGAGAGATCAAGAATTCCAGGTCTCCATAGTTGCATATGAGAGCTCAGTCCTAGTATCATTTTTTTCATCCAGATTAAGATCTTAAAGACATACTCCTTTGGGGCTGGCAGAGGGTATGGTGATTAAGGCGCTAGGCTCTCACATGGCTGACTGGTTTGAGTCCTGGACCTGGCAGCTTGCTTTTTCACTTTCTCTCTCTCTGGTCAAATTTAAATTAATTCATTTATCTAATTAAATAATCATTCTTTTTAAAAAATGACATACTTTGTTTTTTTAAAGAATGATTTATTTCATCAGTCATTACTATTATTATTTTTAAAATTTACTACAGGGCACATATACCCACCAGAGAGAGGGGGGCGTGGGGAAGAAAGTGAGAACGCAAGCCGCAGGTTCAAGACTTGAACTGCAGTCAGCCATGTGGGAGCTGAGCACCTTAACCACCACACCACCTACTGGCCCCTTTTTGTTTCAACAAAAATCTACTTGAGTGCCTACTCTGTGCTAGGTGACTGTAATAAGTGCTGAGGATACAGAGGGTAAATAAGAGACTCGGTCCTTACTTCTAAGAGACTTACAGTCTTAAAATGGAGAAGTGAAGAGAGGAGAGTCAATTATTTTAAACTAAACAACTAGTGGGAGATAGGACTAGAGAAATGGACCATCCGAAGTGGTCCAGAAAGTCCTAAATGATCACAGTTATTTCAGGGAGAATCAGAAGCCACTACAGGGTTTTAAGCTGGAGGACCTTACGTAATTGCATTTATGCTTTACACAAGAGCTAAGCATGTGGATGCTATCCTATTTCACAATCACTTTCTATGTAGCACTGCCCATGACTGATTAAAAGTTAAAAAGGGGAGAAATTAACCAAATCACTTGCATAATTGCAGAATAACCAAAATTGGACAGGTTCTCCTCATTTACTTCAATCAGTTTCATACATTAGTTTTTTAAAAATTTATTATTATTTTTTATTTGCTATAGGACACATGTGCTCACCAGAGAGAGAGAGAGAGATAGAGAGAGGGAAAGTGAGAAAGCAAGTTGCCACATCTAGGACTCAAACTGTAGTTGACCATGTGATAGTTCAGCACCTTAACCACTATGCCACCTGCTGGTCCCATACATTAGGTTTATTATTATGTAATCATATAGTTTCTACTCTCTGAAAAACTCTTAAATAAGAAAATTAGAAATTGATGCTTCCTCTCAAATAAAAATCATCTTTATTCTCTTTATATATCTTATGTCTAATTGCCATCCAGTTATATTTATGTTAAACCACTTTTTGGCTAGTAATTTTTGAAGGTGAAGAAAACTCCTTAGGGTAAAAATTCTATGTCAGTAATTATGTATTAAAAAGAAAACTTTATACTTACAGCTACAACAGCTTCAGCGACCCCAGTCAACACAGCTGGCCTGAGAGAATGCAGCAGAATCTTACTCTCAAGTAAAACAAAAAGCAGCAGTGTTGCACAATTCTCAGGACCCAGATTCATTAACAAGGTGCTAAAGTTGGCTCCACTAGAGAAAAAACAGGAAAAAATATGACCGTGAACTACTTTGCTAAAACATGTTCAGATTTATTTACTACCTTATTTTCAAAGTATTAGTAGATTGAGAATCAATCTAGTTACAAGCTTTGACTTTGCTATCAATGAAAAGGAACAAATTAGAAGATAATATAATGAGCTGATTTAAAATCATCCTTTGGTAACAAAAAGGGAACTTATCAGGAGAGGTTTTTCTGAAATAAAACTATTTGCGCTGAGCTCAAAACATGAAGTGGGGGGTGAGAGATGGGACACAATCCACGCAAAGGCCCTGGTATAAGAAAAAGCCATTGTCTTATTAAAGGAAATAAATCTATTGTGACTACAATGTATTAGGGGCAGAATGAAAACAGCAAGAGATTAGGTTGAAACTGAAATGACATAATTATGTTTGCAGTTTCAACAGGACACACCGCCTCCAATGGGAATGAAGAACTGAAAGAAAAAAAGAGCAAAAGTGCACCAATTAAGAGCTTATAAATGAAGCAGTCCAGGTAAGAAATAATGCCTGGACTAGTGCTGCAGATGAAGAGAAGCAACAATGGCTTCAAGACATTTAGGAGGCTAGAATCAGTCCTTGTTGAACACTGAGTTATGAACTGAGGATGAGGGTGGGGAGATGAGGAAAATAGAGTATTCCCTCTATCCAACCTTGTAACTCTCTTAAATGTTCCCAGGTTTAAAGTGGCTCCACCTCCATGCAGACAGCAATGTTTCTGATGTCAGACGCATTACGGCTAACCTCACCGAGCTTGTAAAATAACATTTAACTTCATTTCCCTTACCCCTAAAGAGTTTAAAGTACTCTGATCCAAGTGAATAAATACATCACTTTAAATGTCATTAATTACCTCAGAGGCAAAGGTGTAGAAACTGGCTGTGATAAAATTAATGCATCATGGACTGACAGCTTTAAAAAACAAAGAAAGATACATTAACCACATTAATTAAAACAATTTTGAAATATAAATATTTAGATCAGAGGTAAATGTATAGACATACTTTTTTTTAAGAGAGATTTTTTTGCTATGGGGTACATGCGTTCACCAGAGAGACAGAAACACAGAAAGCAAGAAATCACACCACCCCCCCACCAGGGGGATGGTCACATCCCAATTCCTCCTCCTCCATTCTCCTCTTGGGATTTTGGTCACACACATACAGACGGCCAGTATGAGTTTTAAGCTGCTGGGTCTGAGACTCAAACCACAGTTGACTACATTGGAGTCCAGAGACATAACCACTATGCCATTTGCTCGTTCCCAGACATCCTTTTTTCTTTTTTTTTTGAGAGGTTTTTGCTATAGGGCGCGTGCGCTCACCAGACAGACAGAGAGAGGCAGAGAGACAGAAAGCGAGAAATCACCCCCCAGGAGAGGATGGCCACGCTGCAATCCCTTCTCCTCCATTCTCCTCTTGGGATCTTGGGCATGCACGCACACGCACCCGGCGTGAGATTAAGCCACCGGGTCTGGGACTCGAACCGCGGTCGACTATGTGGGAGTCCAGCGACATAGCCATTATGCTAACTGCTGGTCCCCCAAGACATCCTTTTTGAAACATGTACTAAAATGTAAAACGACAGTTCTATTACTCAGAGGTATCATTTTAGTCTTTAATCAAATGCTTAATTTCCCTCTTTTTTTTAATTGTCAATGGGCAAATGCACTTGCCAGAGACAGAGAGACAGAGAGAGAACAAGGGAAAAGGAAAAAGCACCCTCACTGGGGTGTGGTCATGCCACACTCCCTGCTTCATCTTTCCATCCTGCTGGAACTGTGGGCACGCACGCACACATACCCGGCATGTTAAGCTGCCACACTGGGATTCCAACCATCTAGTAGGTTGTAGCATCAGTGTCCTTTAACTACCAGGCCATGGAGCTGGGCCTACTTTGGTGAATTTTCATACTATTGATTTGGTATAGTTCCATGGACAGTTCCAGGTGCAGTGGTAATGCACTACTTGAGAGAAGCCAGATCCACATGGCCAACGCAGTTCAAATCCCTGGCCTGGTCAGTCTGAAACATTTCAGGCATGTATTGGAGTACCCCAAATCCATTAGGCTAGAGGACTAAAGGAAGAGGCTGTGGTGTTACTCTATTTCTAGAGGGCAGTACACTAACTAGAGAGAGAAAGAGAAAGCACTCCCAGTGGGGTGTGCTGACCAGACCCTGCGAAGGAAGTACATCTTTTTCACTCTCTCACATATACACATATTCTCAAGAATAAAAAATTGTATTTTTTTTTAAAATAAGGATAGGGAACTTGAGGGCGAAAAAACAGTTACAGTCACAAATTGCATAATGACATTTCCCTCAATGACAGACAAACACAACAGTAACTCTATACAATTATAAGAGAGCTGAAAAATTTCTATAGCCTAGTGTCACACCAACCACTATGCGGCTGCAGCACAAGGCACAACTCACACGTTTCTGGTTGATAGTGCTGTCAATGCATCTACTACGCTGTCAGTTGTATAAAAATAGCACATACAGTTATGTATAGCACATAAAACTTGATAATAGTAATAAATGACCACATACTGCTGTAAATACTATATTATACCTTTTTGAGTGTACTCCTCTAATTTTATGTGAAAAACAGTTCACTATGAAGAGTGTGCTGTGTGACATCAGCTATAGCCTCAGATATCTCATGCTGACATCTCGACTGCATTGTTTTCCCTTGTACTTAATTTAATCCAATGGCACAGGAAGTAGAGTTGCAAGACAATGATACTGATGATTCGGACCCTGGGTAGGCCTAGGATAATGCATGTATTTATGTTTTAGTTTATAACAAAAAAGTTTTAAAAATAAAAAATCTAAAGCTTTAAAAACAGAAAACAGTCTCAAAAAGGGTATGAAGGAAGAAAATATTTTTGTACAGCTATACAATGTATTTTTGTTTCAAACTATGGGTTATTAGAAAAGAGTACAGGGACCAGCAATTAGCGTAATGGCTATGTTGCCGGACTCCCATGTAGTCGACTGCAGTTCAAGTCCTGGACCCGGTGGCTTAAACTCATGCCAGGCGCATGTGCGTGCGTGCCCAAGATCCCAAGAGGAGAATGGAGGAGAAGGGATTGCTGTGTGGCCATCCTCCCTGGGGGGGTGATTTCTTGCTTTCTATCTCTCTTTCTGGTGAACGTACGCGCCCTATAGCAAAAACAAAAAAAAAAAAAAAAAAAAAGAGTACAAAAGTTTAAAAAATACCTTAAAATATTTAAAGTAAAAAAAAAAATGTATATATATTTTACAGGGGTCAGAGAGTGAGTGGTGTGGTACTAATGCAAGCGGATCCACTTGAGAAAGTCCTGGGTTCCTATCCTGAGGCCTCCCTGTGCACACAGGAGCACATGTACTCATGCCTACCATCTGGGCTGCCTGAGGCTGGTACTAGGTCATAGAGTGAGAATCTTCTTGAGAGTACTTTTTCCTCTCCTTCCTTCCCTCCCTCTCTCTCAGAATAAATAACTAAACTTTAAAAAAGTTACAGGTCCAGCCCCACAGCACAGTACTAAGAAAGCTAGATTCCACATGGCCAACTGAGGCTCAGATCCTTGCCTCTGCAGCATGAAAAACAAGCCAGGCAAATGTGAGTATGTGTGCCCATAATCCTGAGAGAAAGGAAAAATGGAAGAAAAGGGATTGTACCTGACCATACCCCACTGGGAGTGCTTTCTCTTTCTCTCTCTAGTTAGTATATTGCCCTCTAGAAAAAAAAAAAAAAGAGGCCAGTAGGAGGTGTGGTGGTTAAGGTGCTGGACTCTTACATGACCAACTGCAGTTCAAGTCCTGGACCTAGCAACTTGAAAATCACACTCAACATGTGTACATGTGTGCCTTAAATCCTCTGAGGAGAATGGAGAAGGGACTGCTCTAAGGACTCACTCCCTAGAGGGGCGAATGATTTCCTGGTTTCCTTTTCTCTTTCTTCAGCAAGTCACACATCCTATGACAAAAAACTAAACAAACAAACAAACGAAAAAGTCTCAAATGTACTTACTCAACAGACTAATAAGCACTTGGCAGGTGCTTGGTATATACTAATATTTACTGAACTTAAATACATTCACAATAAATAATATTTTACTTAATCCTATTATATACTGTTTTAAATAATTACTTTATTTAACTTTATTTATTTATTTAGACCAGAGAGAGACAGAGTGAGAAAGAGACAGAGAGACAAAGTGTAGGGGGAAAGAGAGTGAGAAAGCAAGCCGCCAGGTCTGGGACTTGAACCACAGCCGACCATGTGTGAGTATAGCACCCTTACATCACGTGACCTGCTGGCCCCATAATCCTACTACATATACTGTAATAATATCTTAAGAAAAACTGCTTGCTCCCATATCCAAACATGCAATCAGTGGGACAGTCATATGGTAGGGTATAGACCTCTTCACATCTATCTCACACAGTAAGTTACACCTGTTATAAGCTGTATATCTACCTAGGTCTGCCACTTACTGAACAAAGAGAATCTGATCCTTTAGGACAGTTTGAAAAGCTCTATTATATGAACAGATGTTGGGACCAGAAGACAGCATAATGGTTATGTCAACTTCCATGTAGTCAACCACGGGTTGAGTTCCAGACCTCTTAGCTTAAAACTCAAGCTCAGCATGTGTGTGTGTGCCCCCAAAATCCTGAGAGGAGAATGGAGAAGGGACTGCAGCATGACCATCGCCCCTGGGGAGGGTGATTTCTCACTTTCTGTCTCTCTGTCTCTGTCTTTCTGGAGAGTGCATGCACCCTACAGCAGAAATCTCTCTCCAAAAATATATATACACACATATATATACTAACATGTTTCAGTTCCCCCTTTCAACTACAACCATTTTCCATGTAGTATTAATTAAATCACATGATATTAAGAACATGTCTCTAACATGACTCTGGGTTTCATGCTATTAAAATTAGCTATATAAAAGCCATGCAAGGGCCAATATTGATAAACATAATGAACCAAGGATTATACTTATTCCAATTCTGTTCTACTGGGATTCAAAAAACAGGAGGTCAATGAAGCTGTAAAATACAGCAAACTTTCTGAATACACACTGCTCTACCTCAAACACAAAGGTCATAAAATTCACTCTGCAATGACTGAAATGATATATGCAGAGCTCTTCCCAAATATATGTATACTTTTGATTACCTGAACCAGGATTCTTGGTCTTTGTGGCGAAGGAAAAGGGATGTTTTGCATAAAATGTGAAATATGCCTGAAAAAAAATTGGAAATAAAGATAATTACTTTTCTAACATTCTTCATAGATTTTAACATATCTTAAACATCACTATAACCAACCCAGATATGACGAGGCTATTTATGTAAAACATGGTAAATAAATTAATTTGTTTAGTGCAAGTAAATGTACTCATGCCTACTAAACTAAAATGCACAGTGTATTCCCTGATTCAGAGTGTGTATTATTACTCCCTATTATTGCCATAAAAATAAAAAGTTTTCATAAAACAAACTAATTTTTTATAGCGTTGATTAACAGTGCCAGTACAGGGAGCAACTAACAATGATATAATTAACACTAATATAGAACTTAATACCAGATTTAATACTATAACTCTGAGCAAATTTCCTATCCATTTTATTTCTCCACCTATAAATAATGATTAAGTTTCTTCAAAGTTGTGAGCTCTTAGTAGCTACCATAATGCGAAGTAGTACAACTGAGAAAAAAATTGATTGCATACACTGATTTTATTTTCAGAAAGTTTTCATAGAACCTTAATTTTTCAAGGTCGCTAAATAGTCACTAAATTTTACTTCAAAAAGTTTTAGATTAATCTGACAACTCTAGAACTATGAACCATTAAATTGGTATCCAGGAATACAACATGAAAGTTGAAGTTATAACACTACTAAATTTTGATGAGTCTAGCACAGAACTTAATATTGCTAAAGTTGATTTTTGAACAACATTATTTTAAAACATTTAGGTTTGGAGCCAGCCAGTGGTGTCATGGTTAAGGCAGCTGGATCCCACATGGCCAACTGCATGGTGGCTTGAAAAACACTCCAGGTATGTGTGCATGCATTCATACTCAAAATCCCAAAAGGAGGGATAAATGGAAAAGAAGGAATTTCGGTGTGGACCACTCCTCATGGAGCAGGGGGGTGGGGGAAGGAGGCTGTGCTTTCTGACTATTTTTCTCTCTCTCAGGCATGAGCATGTACCCTCTGGCAAACTGAAAAAAAAAAAACTTCAGTTTTTATCTGTACCATATCCACCAAAATAGTATATATCACTGATATTCCTTAGGCTATAATGTGAAAGTTTTGAAATTGTAAGAAAAATCTGTTTACACAACCAGTAATCCTCAGAGTTCTTGACACTTGATTTGTTATGAGGGTACTTACATTACACTGTATAATAAACATATATGTGATATAATAAACAGTCAATGTGCAACTAGAAATCAGAAAAGGAGGCTTAAAAAAGACAAAGTGGCTCCACTTACATTTTTCTTGTTTACAAAAGATTTTCGTAACAGGGAAAATCAAAGAGAAAACTAAAGAATTCTATCAATATTAACACCAAACCTCAGGGCCAGCAGGGGGTGTGGTAGTTAAGGTGCTGGACTCCGACATGGCCAACTGCAGTTCAAGTCCCAGACCTGGAGGTTTGCTTTCTCACTCTCCGACCCCCGTCTCTCTCTAATCAAATTTAAAATGTTCATAATAATGATGAATTAAATTAAGTAATTATTTAAAACAAACAAGCAAATCTCACTTTTACTGTCAGTTAACTCACTCTTAATAATTTCCACACCAATTTGGTCAGAACCTAGAATGGGCACTTGTGTGAGGGAGGAGTGTGTGTATGTATCTATCCATATGCATGTATGTAAATCAATAACTATTCCTCTGTTGGTTATTAGAAAATGAAGAGAAAAAAATACATACTATACTATTTATATGAGTTAACTCATCAGCTGAATTCTCAAAAAATATTATTTAGCCATCTTCACCACCACTTTCAATTTTAAGTTCACAATGATTCAGGTGAAGGAAGAGTAAGAGTAGGGTGACTATAATTCTCCTTCTTTCAACTGTGCTGCTAAAAGTTAGATAAACAAGGAGATGTGTATTTATACATCCAGTTTTTTCCACCAGATATCTCTTTGATCATTATACATACTTTTCAATGGGAAGAGGATGTGGTCCAGACACAGAAAGTTTGTAGATAAACATAAGGAATTTTCTAAAAGCTTCAAAAAAAGGCCAGTGTGAGAGCAAACAAATGCATTTGTTTGAATTGATGGATTTGGAGACAACTTTTCTCTCCACAGGCGTCACCAGGCCCAGCTGCATAAGCTGTTTTTCTGTTAGAAGTTCCCGAGAGTAAGGTTCATAAAACTGGATGGCAGCTCCATATACCTACAGAGAATATAAGAGTGAACTGTTATAAGATTCAAATTTGCCTTTAAAGGAGTTTTTCTTAATACACAAGAAGTATTTACTCAAAGTATATATTATACAAATGAAAAGAAAAATCTCACCCAAAATTCTAACCCAGAGATAATAAGATTTTTACGTAAATCCCTCTATTTTTTCCACTGCAATTATATATTCATCCCTGTATTTCTTATACAAAAATAGATGGTGACCTCTTATAATTTGCTTTCATTTTTAATCACAAAGTGAAATATTTGTCTTAGTTCCTAACCTAGAATATGCACTTTAATGACCTCACTCTATCTGCATGTTTGTATGTATGTGTGTGATTTTTTTTTTATTATGGTGATACGGGCAGCATAAAATTTATCACTTGAACCATGTTTTAGTGTACAATTCAGTGGTATTAAGTACCTTCATAATGTTGTACAAACATCACTATTATCCATCTCCAGAAAATTCTCATCCTCCCAAACAGATACTCTAATATACTCCTCAACAATAACTTCCCATTCCCCTAGCCTGCAAGCCTCTGATAACACTCATTCTTCTGTCTCTAAAAATTTACCTACTGTACGGCCAGCAAGTGGCGTGGTGATTAAGGTGCTGGACACTCCCACATGGCCAGCCACAGTTCGAGGTCTGGATCTAGTGGCTTGCCTTCTCGCTTTCCTTTTGTGTGTCTGTCTTTCTCTGGTCAAGTGAAAATAAGTGAAAGAATAAATTAAATTAAATAAATAATTCTTTTAAAAAATGTACCCTTTGTAGGTACTTCCTGTAAATGGAATTACATGGTATTTGTTCTCTTGTACCTGGCTTATTTCACTTTGCATAAAATTTTCAAAGTTTGTCAATCTTGCAACATATATCTAAATTTCATTGCTTTTTTTGGTTTTGTTTTTGATTTTGCTTTGGAGTATGTGCACTTGTCAGAAAGAGAGAGAGAAAGTGAAAGACCTTCTAGGGAGAATAGTCACACTGTAGTCCCTTCTCTTCCACTCTTTTCTTGGAAGTTTGGGCACACATGCACATGGACCTAGCATGTTCTTCAAACAACAGGGTCTAGGACTCGAACCATGAAGCTGGCTATGTGGGATCCAATGCCATAACACCCATGCCTCTTGCTGGCCCAAACTTCATTGCTTTTTAAGACTGAATAATATTCTATTACAAGTATATATCCCATTTTGTTTATCCATGAGGTGCTATCACCATTTTACTACTGTGAACAATACTGCTATGATCACTAGAGTACAAGTATCAGTGTGAGTCTCTGCTTTCAGTTTTTTTGGTAATATACGTAGTAGTGGAACTGCTAGACTATATATATGGTAATTCTACATTTAATTTTTGGAAGGTTCAAGGATTTAAATTCTCCACATCCTTGGTAATACTTTTTTTTTTTTGCTCCATTTTGTTTTTGTTTAAGTCATTTTAGTGGGTGTAAAGTGTTATATCACTGATTTTGCCTGCATTTCCATAGTGACTACTCACATTGAACATCTATAAGTTTACTGGCCATTTGTATGTCTTCTTTACAGAATTGTTCATTCAGGTCCTTTGCTCATCTTTTAATTAGGTCATTCAGTTTTTTGTTGTTGAGTTTTAAGAAGCCTTTATAGGTGCTGGCAAATGGCATGGTGGTTAAGGTACTGAGAAAGTCGCAAATCAATCCCTTCTCCTCCAATTCTACCTCCTTTTGGATTTTGAGCACACACATTCCCATACTTGGCATGTTTTACAAGCCACTGGGTCCGGGACTCAAACCATGAGATCAGCCACATAGGATCTGGTTGCCTTAACCACTGGGCCATGGACCCAGCATAATTTTAATATGTGGTATAAGCCATACCTGTATTTCAGTCACACCTAAACATCTTATTCCTTATATCTTTTCAATTTAACTTTTGAGATCCATTACTTACTTTCTGCGTAGACCTTTTGGTCGAGCACCTTTAATCTACTGATACCTTTGTTCCTCTACATTAGGTATCACTATTTTGTCACTCCTATCTACTACAATCTAACTTCTGTGTCTACTAAAACAATTCTAATCAATGTCTCCAATGACAATGACCTTTTTTTTTGGGGGGGGTAGTTTTTGCTATTGGGCATGTGTGCGCATTGGAGAGAGAGAGACAAACAGAAAGTGAGAAATCACCCCCTGGGGGGGATGGCTACGCCACAATCCCTTCTCTATTCCCCTCCTAGGACCTTGGGCACACATGCATGTATGCATCTGGCCTGAGTCTAAAACCACCAGGTCTGGGACTCAAACCACAGTCGGCCATGTGGGAGTCCTGCAATGTAACCCTGTATCATCTGCTGGTCTCTCCAAAGACTTACCTGAAACACTTTCAGTACTTAATTTCATTTGATCTTTCCATGACATAAGATACATCTGACATTTTGCTGCCTTTAAACTTTCTACTCCTTTGCTACATTTGACAGCACAAATTTTTCTTTGTTTTCTACTTATTTCTCTTTCCTATACTAGATACAATCGAGTTGCCCATCACTTAGACACTGGCATTCCCCACAATTAACTTCACATTTCTCTTCTAATTCAATTTGGGAAATTTTATTCTCTCATGGTTTTGTTGTTGTTGTCTTAATAATTTAATTTTATTTATTATTATTTTAACTTGCTATAGGGCATATGTGCACACCAGAAAGAAACAGAGAGAAAGAAAAGTGAGTAAGCAAGTTGCGAGGTCTGGGACTAGAAATGCAGTAAGCCATGTGAGAGTTCAATGCTTTAACCACCATGCCATTTGCTGGCCCCTCTCTCGTGGTTTTAACTATAACCACTGTGTAACAAAACATAAATCTTTATCTCTAGTTCTGCCTGAACTCTTTCTTGAATTCCAGACTCCTATTTCCAAATGACTCCTTAACATCTACACCTAGATGTCTAAAAGGCATCATAATCCAGTACTTTCAAAAGTGAACTCATTGGGATCAGCAATTAGCGTAATGGCTATGTCGCTGGACTCCCACGTAGTCGACCGTGGTTCAAGTCCTGGACACGGTGGCTTAATCTCACGCCGGGCGCGTGTGCGTGCGTGCCCAAGATCCCGAGAGGAGAATGGAGAAGGGATTGAGGCGTGGCCATCCCCCCGGGGGGTGATTTCTCGCTTTCTATCTCTCTGTCTCTCTCTGTCTGTCTGGTGAGCACACACGCCCTATAGCAAAAAAAAAAAAAAAAAAAAACCTCTCCAAAAAAAAAAAGTGAACTCATTAAATGCACATTATATACTTCTAACGTCTGCAGTCTCACTCATTGACAATGTTACTCAATCTCCAAGCCAGAATCCTGGAAGTCATTCTCAACCTACTTTCACTCACCACCTCTCAAAGGAACTGCTGCAGAAAGCCCTCACTGGTCTCAGTGAGAAGCAAAAGTAGTTGAATAGAAAATACACTGGTGGTATAGATTCTCTGGGATAATAATTTGATCCTTCAAAAGCTCCTCATTACAGGTAAAATGTCAGTTTATGTAAATAGCCTCATATTCTCAATTCCTGATTTGCTACTCCTGTCCAATGGTACATACCTACCTACACTTTCAAGCACACATAGTATTTCATAATTATATGCCTTTGTACCTTTTGTTCTGCTGTGATTCCCCCGAACTGTAGATTCTTCAAAATACTGCTTAGGTGTCACTTTCTTTGTGAAGCATTTTTATCATTATACCCACTGTCCTTACACCACTCCACACCAATTAATCCACCCTTCTCTCTGTACTTTAATAAATTTTATAACTATTTAGTTATATGTATACACACACACACACACATACACACACCCCATATAACTCCTTTACAGATACAACATTCCCAGATAAAATTATTTCAAAGTGATTTCAAAGTATTCACCAAGCAATGTGATACAAGTGTAAATTTCATACACATCAATGCTTACATGCCAGCATTCCCAAACTAATAACCATCCAGTGCCCATATTTCAATGAGGCTTTGCTGCCTTCTATTGTTCAAAGTGAATCTGGAAATTCTTAAGTATCTGAAGATCTTAAAATTTTCAGTTATATTATTTTCCCCAAGGGAGACTAAATAATTATCAAGCTAATGAGTTAGATAAGTTATAGGCAACTGAATTAATATACTATTGACCTTTATTCAGTATTAACTGTGTTCCTGATACCATGCTTTACATGCATTATCTTTCACATAGTGGTTGTCAACTCATAACCTGTAGAATGAGGCCGCATGTGTACTTCGTTTGATCCACATGAGTCGACTTTAGTTATATTTTCCAAAAATAGACTATTTTATCAAATTTCCAGACTCCCTATCAAATCAAAGTTTTCCATTTTAAAATGTATACTGTTGGGACCAATAGACGGCGTAGTAGTTACATTACTGGACTCCAGTGGAGTCGACCATGGTCCAAGCCTCACTCTGGGCACGTGTGCATGAGCACCCAAAATCCCAAGAGGAGAATGGAGGAGAAGGGGTTGCAGGGTGGCTATCCTCCCTGGAGGGGAATTTCTCGCTTTCTGTCTCTCAGTCTCTCCAGCAAGCATACGTGTCCTATAGCAAAAATCACTCTCAAAAAAAAAAAGTATACTGTTATCTGCTTTTTATTTCCACATTTTTTGCCTTATCTTTTTAATTTTAATCTATCATTATTTCTGTTTTATATAACACATGTCTCATATAAGACAATAAATATGTATTTCCTCTAAACTTTTTTTTTTTTTTTGGAGAGGTTTTTGTTATAGAGCACGTGCTCTCGCCAGAAAGACAGAGAGAAACAGAGACAGAAAGCAAGAAATCACTGTCCCAGCCCCCACCCAGGGGTGGCCACACTGCAATCCCTTCTCCATTTTTCTCTTGTGATCTTGAGCATGCACACACACATGCCTGGTGTGAGTTTAAGCCACTGGGTCCAGGACTCAAACTGTGGTTAACTACATGGGAGTTTAGCAACATAGCCATTACACTAACTCCTGGTCCCATCCTCTCCACATTTTTTAAAGAATTATTTAACTTTATTTATAATTATTATTATTATTATTATTACTTCAAATTTGCTACAGGGCACATGCACTCACCAGAGGCAGAAAGAGAGTGCGAGAGAGTACACAGAGAGAGAAGTGAGAAAGCAAGCCAGGTCCAGGACTCAAACTACAAGTCAGTCAGGTAGGAGCCCAACACCTTAACCACAAAGCCACCTGCTCACCCCTCTCTAGATGTTTTTTATCTTTGATGTCCCATGATTTTGCAATGATATGGAAGAGGTGGTTTTGTTTTATTTATTTATTTTTCTGTTGAAGGTTCAGAGTACATCTTTACTCTGAAGACTCAATTTTTCATCAACCTTGGAAAACTCAACCAACTATTAGGTCTCAGAACAGTGCCTTTTTCCTTTCTAGTCTCTCCTTTGGGAACTCATTCAATGTCTACTGGCCCTTCTGACTGTATCTTCTATATTTTAAAATTCCTTTTATATTTTACAAATTTCCATGCCACATTTAAGGTAATAAATTGCCCACTTCACTAACTTTCTCTTTGGGTATATTTTATCTGTTATCTAAACCATCCTTTGGATGTTTATTATTATTATTATTTTTATTACTAAATAGCACATGTGCTTCCCAGAGAGACACAGAGAGAGAGAGAGAGAAACCATGGACCTTCTTCACTTCTCCAACCTGTCGGGATTTGGGGCATGCATGCACATACACCTGGTTTTGACTTGTTTGGTTTTTTTTTTTTTCAAGCTTCTGGGGCCAGGACACACAGTGCCATAGACCATGTGAGACCCAGCTCATTATGCACTGTAATTAACAGGTATGCTATGGACCGGCCCAATTCATGGATTTTTCATTTTAGAAACTGTATTTTTCACTTATACATATTTGATTTCTTTTTCAATTTATTCATTTTCAAAATATATTGTTCTTTAGTATTTGAGCCCCTCTATTACATCTCAAATCATTTCAATTGCATATTCAATTTTTAAAATTATTTATTTATTTACTTACTTACTTTTAGAAAGCTTTTGCCATAGGGCTCATGTGCTCTCCAGAAAGACAGAGAGAGAGAGTGGGAATTCGCCTCTCAAAGAGGATGGCCACACCGTAATCCCTTCTCCTCCATTCTCCTCTTGAGATTTTGGGCACACATGCACATGCACCTGGTATATTTTAAGCTGCCAGGTCTGGGACTCAAACCATGGTCAGTCATATGTGAGCCCAGCACCTTAACCACTACACCATCTACTGGCCCCTATATTCAATTTATAACCTCTTTTATATTATTACTCCAGCATTTCAGTATCTTGAAGGTTGATATCCAGGTCTTTATTGTGCCCTTCTGATTTATCCTATGGTATCTATGCCTTCTACCTGTTACTCTAATCTCATAAAACTGGGCTTTAGGGTGGCTGTCCAGAGGGGCTTTATATTTCTAGAGAAGATCCAGGGTATCAGCATCCTGATTTCACGTTCATATGAATTTCTCACCTTAGGCATTACACTACTAATTTAACCCAAAATAGACTGTGTCCAGATAAGCTTAACATCTAAGTAAAAGTTATATTAACCACTGTGTGGGCTAAAACATACACAAAATAGCTATAACTAATATGGTAGAAATATACCTTTTCAGCTGAAGAACCTGTCAGGACAAAAGTTGAAAACACTGGAAGTGGGTATTTGGCTTGAGGGTCCCAGCATTCAATAGTGGCTCCCATAGGAAGGCAGAAGAGAGGTACAGACTCCGAGAGTGGGAACGACTCGTAATCCTCTTCTGGGTACCTGAAAATTAAGCCTTTTGGAGAAAGGAGACAATGATAAATCTTTTAAAAATAATTACTTTTTCATAAAATATGTATGAAACATATTAATAGGCTAGTCTAATACCAAATTTCATGGAAATACTAATGTGAAATTTCAAAATAATTTGTCTCTTGCTATAAGAGGAATTAAAATAAATGAGTAAATTTATCCTTTATGTTTTACTCATGGACTTTATAGTTAATTATAACACAAATGTGCTAAATATCCTAGTAAAGACTAACAAACGAATCTCGATCACCAATATTAATGTATTTTCTTCTACATAGGCCAATAACTTACAGAGAAAGGTTAAAAAAAAAAAAAGATACAGAGAAAGAAATTCACCAACTATTTCAGTCAGTCTTCTGTAAAAAAACCTGAAGGAATGGACAATTGTTATGAAATAAAACTAAGACAACAGAAATTGTCAGAGCCCCCTAAAGCCACCTTGAAAGAGACCAAGCCAGTATAAACGGCATAAACATGAGCAGTAAAGGAGAGACCAACAGCTGAGACTAAACAGAGAGTCCACGAGACCTGGGAGTGAGCGGCCGGGGCACTGAACTATACCAAAGGCCCTCAAAGTAAAGCAGCATGTGGCACAGTAAATCAGCCTCTAATGCCACCAATACACAAACCACCCCCAAGTTTAAAAACCAAAAAATAGGTAGCAGTATTTTGGGTCCAAAAGCAGTCTCTAAACTCAATTCTAAAATAACCGCCTCATCTCATACCAAATACATGAATAGCTTTGCAAAGTTTCTTTTTTTTTTTAAGAGAGATTTTTGCTATTGGGCATGAGGGCTTGCCAAAGAGACAGAGACAGAGAGGCAAAAGTGAGAAATCACCCGCCATGGGGGATTGTCATGCTGCAATCTCTTCTCCTCCATTCTCCTCTCAGGATTTTGAGCAAGAACACACACACACATCGGCTGAGTATTAAGCAGCTAGGTCTAGGACTCGAACTGCAGTCGACTACATGGGAGTCCAGCAATGTTACCATTACGCCATCTGCTGACCCCAAGTTTCTTTTTCTTCTATTTTTTTAATTGATACCTTCTCTCAACAAAATAAAAAAATAAGGAAATCAAATATAACCAACACATTTTTAACAATTTAAACAGTATCCCTGTTGCCTTTCTCTTTAAAGTATAAATTAAATGTTTGATTTATTTCTATAGAGGTTTTATCAGGACAATCAAGACTTTTCAAAAATAGATTTCCCTGGGACCAGCAGTTAGCGTAATGGCTATGTCGCTGAATTTCCATGTAGCTGACTGTGGTTTGAGTCCCGGATCCGGTGGCTTAAATTCATGCCGGGTGCCTATGTGTGCGTGCCCAAGATCCAGAGAGGAGAATGGAGGAGAAGGGATTGCGGCGTGGCCATCCCCCCTGGGGGGTGATTTCTCCGCTTTCTATCTCTCTGTCTCTCTTTGTCTTCCTGGCGAGCGCATGCGCCCTATAGAAAAATCTCTCCAGAAAAAAAGATTTCCCTGACTTCCCTGCAGTAAGACTTTATGTCAAAAATTGTGTATAATCAAAAATAATTGGCACTGCTTCTTTTCACAAAGAAGTATTCCAGTATCTCTTCTACTTGCAACTGGCGCATACCTGTATTTTCAGCTTTTATCCCACCATACCACGGGACGAAAAGGTCACACCTAAATCTTTACAGCCCTCGACACTTTACTGAGTAGTAGGAATGTGGCAACAGATTTCTCAAACACTTCACAGCAGAAAAGTTTCTCAGGCCCTCCTCTCCTCCACATAGCTGATTCTTTGCAGCAAAGGGAAAAGGAAGCAAGTCCACCTTTCATGGCAAGTAACAAGTGGTTTCAAATCAGACACAGAAATAAGAGAAAGAAATAAAAGTAAAGGAAGGAAATAAAGACACAGTTTGGCACCTTTCTGACTGCAAAAACAAAAGGTCAGAGAATAAATGGTTTTCCATTAAATTATTAAATCCATCAGTGTAGACAAGTGTTTGCATGTTTATTCCATTTATGCTTGCTTTGAAGAAAAGTTCAAATGTACTTAATAGCACGTGTGTGTGTGTGGGGGGGGATTAATATATCTTTTAGTAGATAATGTTTTTAAGAAAACATATGCCTTGGGGCCAGCAGGAGGTGTGGTGGTTAAAGATGCTGGATTCCCACATGGCCAAATGTGGTTTGAGTCCCAACCTGGAGGCTTGTTTCTTTGCTTTCCCTTTCTCTCTCTGTCTCTCTCTGGTCAAATTAAAAAATAATAACAAATTGAATTAAATAAGTAAATGAATAATTCTTTAAAAGAAGAAAGAAAACATATGCCTTTACATGCTAAAATCAAGAAAATATCATTTCATGAACAAACTACTTCCACAAACTACATACGAGAGCATACATTGTCTCTTCTAATGAAATGTTAATAACTATATTGCACCAATAACTATAGTAATAGAAAAAAATTATATTTTACTTACCAGCTTTATATGCTATTGCATTTGAAGCAGGTACAGACTTCTTATAACACAGAAATACACTGGAACCCCACTGTAATATATCATTTAAAAAAAAAAAAGACAAAAAAGTGAAAAGAAATTATATCTAAAATGTTGTCTACAGATTCTGAATATTTATTTAAGAGAGGCTACGCAAAATGTGTTTATCTAGCAGACTACATAGTATACAATACAACGCATGAGGTTGAAAACACTAAAATAAGAGAGAAAGGCAACAGTGCTAAAAATTTAACTGATGTGAAAGCAGTTTCAAAAAGCTTAGAATTCTGTAATCACCCAGAGATTGCCTCTGCAGAGACTGCACCATGTGGAGTAATGAAGCCCAAACTGAGGAAACCGAGGGACGCTGAGGGATTATGGAGTCACCACTTCAGAAGCAAGCCTATCATCTTCATTAATAGTTACGGGTGCATTTGTCATCTTTGTCTCTACAACATTAAGCTAACATTAGTTGACCTGAAGACACTTTTATTTTCTTTTCTTTTGGAGAGGTTTTTGCTATAGGGCGCATGTGCTCGCTAGACAGAGAGAGACAGAGAGACAGAAAGTGGGAAATTGCTCCCCTCCCCCCGGGGGGAATAGCCATGCCGCAATCCCTTCTCCTCCATTCTTTTCTTGGGCACGCACGCACGCACATGAGCCCAGCGTGAGTCTAAGCCACCGGGTCCAGGATGCAAACCGCAGTCGACTACATGGGAGTCCAGTGACACAGCCATTACGCCATCTGCTGGTCCCACTTTTCAAAATAAATCTGACCCATAGCAAATGTTAACCTTATAAAACTATAAATAGAATATATATGTTCTATATGTTCAACTTTCTTCTTCTACAGAGCCCTTTTGAAAAGTATGCAAAAATTATAATATTTAAAATAAATGAATGTCAGGAGAGCCCCTATCCATCCTTCCTACAGTTGTCTTTAAAGACACCACTGAGGGACCAGCAGATGGCATAATGGTTATGTGGCTGGACTCCCATGTAGTCGACCACAGTTCAAGTCCTGGACCAGCGGCTTATACTCACATCAGGTATGTGTGCATGTGTGCCGGAAATCCCAAAAGGAGAATGAAAGAGAAGGGACTGCGGTGCGGTCATCCCCCTCGGGGGTGATTTCTTGCTTTCTGTCTCTGTCTCTCTCTGTCTCTCCAGCAAGTACATGCTCCCTATAACAAAAATCTTTCTAAAAAAAAAATAATAATAAAGACAGCACTGAAACCTAAAAGCTAATTAAAACCTCTACATCAGTGTAATACCAGCAAATTAGACTTTACCAAAAATGAAAAAATTTTAAACATAAATAAAAATTCTTGAAGTAATCTTTTTTCAAGATAAAATTATTCCAAATCCTAAGAATCTTAAAAATTAACAATCATAGCAATTAGAGAGCTAAACATAAAACAAGAATCACGAAAATATGAGAGTAAATTATATACTCAATCATAAATAAGAGTACAAAAATTACCCCTTTTGGTGTGTTCTTATGAAACAGAAAATAAAACAACTTCATTCTTACCATTCCACAATTTAAGTTCTTGTCAACTTTGCAGAAGGTATGAGGAGGGGTTTCTCCTTTACTGGTTACAATAACACAGATATCAGTTACAGCCAAGGAATTCTGGGGTCGAATGAGAGGAGCTCTTCGATAAGTGATAAAGATTCTCTGTGAAGTAGTTGAACTATTGTTGACATTGGCACAGCGACCATACGGAGTGGCCTGGATCACTTCACATCCTGGTATAAGTCGTTCTTTCCCTTCATATAAAACTCTGCATGGCAGGTAGAAAAGTAACAGATAAATAGATGTAGACATACAAAAGTTCATACAGACTTTTCAAAAAAAGTAACAGATAAATAGATGTAGACATACAAAAACACATATAGACTTTTCAAAAAAAAATTTTTTAGAGAGAAATTTTTGCTATAGGGTGCATGCACTCACCAGAGAGAGAGAGAGAGAGAGTGAGTCAGAGAGACAGCGAGAAATCACCCCCTGGAGGGGATGGCTACACCACAATTACTCCTCCTCCATTCTCCTCTTGGGATTTTGGGCATGAATGCACACACTCCCAGTGTGAGTTTTAAGCTGTCTGGCCAGGGACTTGAACCTCAGTTAACTACATAGAAGTCCAGTGACAAAACCATTATGCCATCTAATGGTCCCAATTACTACTGATTTTTATTGAAACCAAAAAGTATTAAAAAAAAATTAGTCCCGGGAACCAGCAGTTAGCGTAATGGCTATGTCACTGGACTCCCATGTAGTCAACTGTGGTTCGCATCCTGGACCCAGTGGCTTAAAACTCACGCTGGGCGTGTGTGTGTGCGTGCCCAAGATCCGGAGAGGAGAATGTGGAGGAGAAGGGATTGCGATGTGACCATCCCCTCTGGGGGGTGATTTCTTGCTTTCTGTCTCTATGTCTCTTTCTCTGTCTGTCTGGCGAGCGCATACGCCCTATAGCGAAAACCTTTCCAAAAAAAAAAAACCATTAGTTTCTCCTACTGTATTCCAAATCTTTTCTTCTTAGTTGTCAGAGGGCACATGTCCTTGCCAGAGAGACAGATCAAAGACACAGATAAAGCACCCTCCAATGAGATGTGGTCATAGCACAATCTCTTTTCCTCCATTTCTCCATTCCATAGAGATCTGAGGTACACACACTGTGCTCGGTGTGTTTTGCAAGCCACCAGGATGGAGATTTGAGCAGTGGCTGGCCATGTGAGATTCAGCTCCCTTAACCACTAGGCTACAGGACTGGCCCTTGTTTTGCAATCTTTTACTTTTTTTCTTAAATTTGTCAGAGGGTACATGCACTTCTCAGAAAGAGACAGTGAGATAGGGAAAGCAAGACAGCACAGCCCCCATCCTTGATAAATGGTCATGCCACACAATCCTTTTCTTCATCTCTCCCTTCTGGGATTTAGGGCATGCGTGTACACATGCCTGGCATGTTTTTCAAAGTACTGACTGTGGAACTTGAACCATATGGTGGGACATGTGAGATTCAGTTCACTTAAGCACCAAGCCATAAGATAGCCCTCCCAAGTCTTAATTACAAACCCAAATTAAAATTACTCTGGAAACTATGTATCTCTGAACTATTTTTCAGAAGCCAGGATTTTAAAAGTATAAATAGGATTAAACAATATGATTTTTTATTGCTTACGATAAGGAGCATAAGAAAAAAGAAAGGGGTAACACCACAAATATCTTCAGGTCGGTTCCTAGATGTCTCATCAAGCCTTCAGATGTTTTTACAAAAATCTGTTTGGCAGGGGCCAGCAGATGGCATAATGGTTACATCGCTGGATGCCCACATAGTCAACTGTAGTTCGAGTCCTAGATCTAGTAGCTTAAAACTGATGCCGGGTGCATGTGCGTGTATGCCCAAAATCCCAAAAGGAGAATGGAGAAGGGACTATGGTGTGGCCATCTCTCCTTGGGGGGTGATTTCTTGCTTTCTGTCTCTCTCTCCAACCAGATTTTGTGCTTGTACAAAAATCCCTCTTAAAAAAAAATTATTTGACATGCCTATCAAATTTTTATCTTCAAGAATCCTTTGACCATGGGGCCAGCAGGTAGCATGGTGGCTAAAGAACTGGACTCCTACATGGCCACCTGTAGCTTGAATCCTGCACCTATAGGCTTGAAAATCATGTCAGGTACATGTGTGTGCTTACCCAAAAGCCCAAGAAGAGAATGAGAAGAAGAGATTGTGGCATGGCCAACCCCCTCGGGAGGTAACTTCTCACTTTCTCTCTCTCTCTGTGTCTCTGGCATGCACTGTATAGCACAAATTTCTCTCTTAAAACAAATAAAAAGAATCCTTTGACTGAAAACTACAGAACGTTGTTTAACAAAATTAAAAAAAAGCTAAATAAATGAAAAGACATGTATTGTTCATGAATACATAGAAGAAATGGAAATATTCCTCAAACAGACGTACAAAATCAAAACAGTTCCTCTCTGAAGAAAAATAAATGTGGGAAAGGAAAGTCTTTCCAATAACCGGTACTGCTACAACTAGGTATCTACATTCAAAGGCATGAAGTTGGACTCCTTTCTTACACTATACACCAAAAATCTCAAAACAATTAAACTGGATCAACAATTAAATGTAGGAACTAAAACTATAGGGCCAGTCAGTGGCATAGTAGTGGAGGCAGCTGGCTTACTCTGCACTCTGAGTCCTGGACTTGGTGGCTTCAAAGGCACACTGGGCACATGAGTGTGCATACCCCAAATCCTGAGAGGATGGGGAAGGGACTATGGCATGGCCATCCCTCCTGGGAGGTACTTTCTCACTTTTCCCTTTCTCTCTCCCTGGCAGGCATGCATGCACTACAGCAAAATTACAAAACAAAACAGAACAAAAACAAACAAAAAAAACCCCACAAAACTAAACCTATAAAACTCTTATGAAAAAATAGTAATAAATCTTTGTGACCTTCAGTTAGAAAAGCCTTCTTAGATGTGATACCAAAATCATGAGGGGCAAAAGAAAAAATAAACTGAATTTCATCAAAATTAAGGACTTGGGGCCAGCCCACATGTGGTAGTTGAAGCCACTGAATCACACATGGACAGCTGCAAGGTTTGAGACCCAGACTCAGCAGCTTGAGAAACGGGTGCTGTGCAAGTGTGCCCAAAATCCAAACAGGACGGAGAGATGGAGGAAAAGACTGTGGCATGTACATAACCCTCTAAGAAGTGCTTCTTCCTTTTCCTCTTCTCTCTATCTCTCTAGCGAGAGCACAAACCCTCTGGCAATTAGAAAAAAAAAAAAATTAACAACTCCTAAACCAGCCCAACCAAGAAAAAAATAGAAGTCTCAAATAAAATCAAAAGTGAAAGAAGAAAAATTACAATCAATGACAAAGAAATAAAAAGCAAACAAGGCTGAACACAAAGAAGCTCTAACTGTAGATGATGAGGTTCTGTACATTAAAAACTCCAAAGCAGCCACAAGAAAGCTATTAGAGCCAACAAACAAATTCAGCAAAGTTGGAAGGTACAAGATAAACACAAAAATCAGCTGTGTTTCAATTCACTATCAATGAACAATTCAAAAACAGAACACCTTGGTACATAACATGTATATAAAGTGCTATAGGTATTCTAAAAGCACATTGTTCTTACAGAAGGTCAATGTAGACAGCTTTTGTAGACTTTTTTACAAAAAAGAATGTTCCTTATTGACTGTAGACTAGATACTAAACACTTCATAACACCTACGTCTTTGTAAGCTGCAAATACCCTCCTCTCAGCACTAAAAATCACACAGCACAACTGTATTTTTTCAAAACAGGAATGGTCTTTTGTTAAATGAGTTCAGAGCTCCACAAAAGCTCATTATATGACCCAAGTAGCTCCTTTCAAATACAGCATATTTTATTATACAATAGTTTCTCATTTTTAAATGTTTAATTAATAAACATACCTGAGGAGTACAAAAGAAACAAAATCACATTTCAAGGATCAATGCCACCATTTCAATATTCTTTTTTTTTTTTTTTTCTGAGAGGTTTTCACTATAGGGCGCGTGCATTTGCCAGACAGAGACAGACAGAGAGACAGAAAGCGAGAAATCACCCCTGAGGGGGGATGGTCACGCAGCAATCCCTTCTCCTCCATTCTCTCGGGATCTTGGGTACGCACGCACACGCGCCCGGCTGAGTTTTAAGCCACCGGGTCTGGGATGCGAACTGCAGTCAACTACGTGAGAGTCCAGTGACACAGCCATTATGCTAACTGCTCGTTCCCACCATTTCAATATTCTTTTGAAAAGAAAGAATCTTAATGATTTAAATATAATGCAGAGAAATTCAATAAGGGTAGATACATATATGTAATACATTACTATACCAGATCTTGATCTAACAAATAATAAAACTATCATGAATTAAACATTCCTACTCCCATGGACCCTAAATAAATTTGATTCCCTTCACTACAGCAAAAGAAATTAAGTCACCATACCCAATATCTGAAAGGGGTGGTTTATCTCTTCCTCTCTTATAACAGAGGAAAAGTTCTGGGCTTTTCAGACTTCCATAGTTCAAGTTTGCTTGAAGAGCGGAAGGGGTGGCTTCAACACAGGTGTAACCTTCAGGTACTGTCTCCCCAGCAGATTTGATAATAACTGCAATGTCTGTAATCGGAGCTTTAGGTCCAATTGATTTAGAATCTAAACGATTTACTTCTGGATCCAAAAGAGTAGACGTATCGGTGAGACCTGCCACAACAAAGTAGTCTGTCACTCTTGGTCCTTTGTCTTCTATCATGGCTGCTTTTGTATTTCCTACAAAAAGGGAAGGGGGAGACATCAATTAAATAATATACTTTGTCTTGCTCACTAAAATTGTTCTTGAGTCAATAATGATCAACTAAGGCTTCTCAATTCAAATCAAATCATCAGTGTGCAAAGGTGGCTGCTCTTCTCCTCTTGTCAGCTTTTACCTCCTACAAAATATAAGTTAACAGTGTCAATTTTTTGTAACACAACTATGATACTTTCTCATGCCTAAGGCTCTATTAAGGAACATCAAACTGTCAGAGGTGGCTATGTTGCTTTTCCTTGAGCAAAATGGATTAATGAACACTATTAAGAGGTTTCTGCCTGAGGGCATGTGCACTTGCTGGGCAAACAGACACAGTGAAAGGGAAAGTGAAAAATCACCCCCCAGGAGGGGACAGCCATGCCACAATCCCTTCTCCTCCCAGGATCTTGGGCACTCACACACATGCGCCTGAAGTGATTTTCAAGCCACTGGATCCAGGACCCAAACTGTGGTTGGCCATGTGGGAGTCTAGCAACATAACCACTATGCCATCTACTGGTCCCAAAGAATTATTCTTTCTTAAGTTACCAAAGTCCAAGAACTGAACTCCATATTTAAATAAAATTAGTACATCATCCATCAGTCAAGGTCTAACACACAAAAATAAATAAATGAAAGAAATAGTAATAAATAAAATTAAAGTTGTTGCTCAACAATCCAGTTAGGACTCTTGTTTCTTTTAAGCAATAAACTCTACGCAAAATAAGTAATTTAAGTATCATTAATATTTTACAGTAAATACCGACAGCACAAGAAGCTGTAGTCATCAAAGAAGATGAAGTATATAAAATACACATTAAGAGACTTAGGTGCTACATGATAGAAACCTAGAGGATATAAATATTGAGTCAAGATTTCTTTTTTCTCTTTTGAGAGAGATTATTGATGTAAGGCACATGTGCTCACTGGAGAGAGACAGAGACAAAGAGATAGAAAGTAAGAAATCAGCCCTGGGGGATGGCCAGGCCGTAATCCCTTCTCCTCTAAACTCCTCTCGGGATCTTAGATATGCACGCACATGCACCTGGTATGATTTTTAAGTTGCCAGGTCTGAGACTCAAACCACGGTCGACTTCGTGGAAGTTTAGTGGTGTAACCATTATGCCATCTGCTGGTTCCTTGCGTCAATATTTCTACTACGCTTAAACTCAACAACTCAAAAATAAAATTAAGCTTCTTTCTTCATTTATTTATTTGGAGAGGTTTTTTTCCTATAGGGTGCATGCGCTCGCCAGACAGACAGAAAGACAGAAAGTGAGAAATCACCCCCCCAGGGGGGATGGCCACGCTGCAATCCCTTCTCCTCCATTCTCCTCTCAGGATCCTGGGCACACATGCACATGTGCCCGGCGTAAGTTTTAAGACACCGAGTCTGGGACGTGAACTGCAGTCGGCTACATGGGAGTCCAGCAACATAGCCATTATGCTAACTGCTGGTCCCAGTTTTTTTAGTTTTATCAATTTCTTTTTTAGAAAACTTTCTTTCTATATTACGATAAGAGCACGTTCATATACATGTGGCAGAGAAGGGAGTAGAGGGAAATATGAGGACCCTCCACAGGGTCTGCTAACACTGTGATCCTCTTCCTCCAGGCCTACAGCTAATCAGATCCTGGACACTTGTGCGTGTCTGGCATGTTTCAAACTGACTAGGCTGGGGAGTCAAACCACAGTTGCCATGTGGGAACCACCTCTTGTTGGGCAGCACATTACTACTGCACCACAGAACTGTCCCTCAAACCCCCCACTTTTTAAAAAAGAATATTTATTTTTAATTTTATTTATTATCATTACTCTCCAATTTTGTCCAGAGACAGACAGACCGAGAGAAAGGGAGAGAGAGAAAGCAAGCCACCAGTCTGGGACTTGAACCATGGCCAGCCATGTGGGAATCCAGCACCTCCACCACCAGGGAACCCACCCCCTCACCCACCACTCTCTCTCTCTCTGTCTCTCTATCTCTCTCTGGTGAGTGCACATGCCCTATAGCAAAATTCTGTCTCTCAAAAAAAAAAAATTGCATTTATTCTGATAAGAAGTAGTCAGTATAAACCAAAGCTTATCTTTTCATTTCAGATTCATGAATACCTTCCTCTCACATAAAATGTACATATAGGATCACTGCAGATTTATCTAAAATGAATTTAGTAAAAATGTTGACTGTAAACATTAGTGATGCATGCATGGATAGTAGCATTTCGATCGACATAAAATTTGTTTTTTGGGATCAGCAGATGGAGTAATGGTTACATTGCTGGACTCTGACATGGCCGACCATGGTTCAAGTCCTGGACCCAGCGGCTTGAAACTCATGCTGGGCACATAAGCATGAATGCAAAAAAATCCCAAGAGGAGAATGAAGGAGAAGGGACTGCAGGGTGGCCATCCCCTCTGGTGGGTGATTTCTCACTTTCTTCATCTCTGCCTTTCTGTCTCTCTAGCAAGCGTGCGCACCCTATAGCAAAAATCTCTCTAAACATTTTTGGTTTGGGGTCCAGCAGGTGGTGCAATAGTTAAAGGTGCTAGATTCCCACATGGCCAACCATGGTTCAAGTCCCGGACCTGGTGGCTTGCTTTCTCGCTTCCACCCCCACCCCTATCAAATTGGAAAATAATAACAAATAAAGTTAAAATAAAAATAATTCTTTGCCACAGGGCGGGCACCACATGCCCCAAAATAAAAATAATTCTTTAAAAAATTTTTTTTGATTTTTCAGTTTTCCCAAAGGACATGTGTGCTTACCAGAGACAGAGAAAGGGAGATAAAGTGGGAAAGCACCCCCACACACACACACACCCTTCATGGAAGACGGTCACATCGCAATCCTTTCTCCTTCATTTCTCCCTCCTTTCAGGATTTTGGGTACATACACACATGTGCCAGGCATGTTTTTCTCTCACTTCTTTTCTTTCCCTTTCTTTTAAAAACTTTTTTGCTTTATGGCATGTGTGTACGTTAGACATAGACAGAGAGAGAAAGTAAAAAAACACCCTATAGGGAAGGTGGCTGTGCCACAATCCCTTCTCCATTCTCCTCTCAGGATTCATGACATGTACACACAAGCACCCAATGTGTTTTTCAACCCACCAGGTCTGGGTCTCAAACCATGTCACTAGCCATGTGGGATCCAGCTGCTTAGCCACCACACCACCAGCTGGCCCCATGTTTTAAATTTTTATTACTTTTTTTTTTTTAAGGTAGAAAAGAGAATTTAATAGGAAAAAAAGATTTTAGAAAAGAAGTACACCCAAAAGACCTTTGGGCAGGCAGGTTGCTAGGTAGCAACTGCCTTAAATTTTTATAACTGTTTAATAAAAATTATATATATATATTCAAGGTATAAAACATGATTTGATAAATATATATACTGTGTACTGACTACTACTAATTAACACATTCATCATCGTCCAGTTGCCATTTGTGTATAGAGGCCTAAGGACACATAAAATCTACTTTCTTATCAAATTTTAAGTAAACAACAAAGTACTATTAACTACAGTCACCATGGTGTACATGGCATCCCAAGAACTTATTCATCTTACGACTGAAAATTTGCACTCTATGACCAATATCTCCCATTTTCCCTAACTCCCAGACCCTGGCAACCACCCCCTACTCTGCTTCTATGATTCAACTTTCTAGATTCCCCATATATGTGAGATCATAAAGTAACTTTCTATGTCTAGTTTATTTCACTTAGCATAATGTCCTCCAGGTTCATCCTTATTGTTACAAATAACAATTTTAATTCTTTTAACTTGCCAGAGAGTGACAGACAGAGTGGAATCACTTCCTATGGGGCATGGTCACACCTCAATCACTTCTCCTCCACTCACGATTTTGGGCACAATGTGCATGTACCTAGACAGTGGCTGAAACCACTGGATCTAGGACCCATGTGGAATCCAGCCACCTTACCCACCAGGCCATGGGCTGACCCAATTTTCTTCTTTTCTATGACTCAGTGATATTCGTGTGTGTGTGTGTGTGTGTGTGTGTGTGTGTGTGTACCACATTTTCTTTATCCATTCAACCATCAATGACTCTAAAGTTGTCTCTACATCTCGGTTACTATGAAAAATGCTGCAATGAACATGGGAGTGCACCTATATCTTTGAGGTACTGATAGAATTTCCTTTGCATAGATACCTAGAAAAGAGTTTACTAGGTTATATGGCAGTTCTATTTCTAATTTTTTGAGAAATCTATCGTTTTCCATAGTGGCTGTACCAATTTACACTCCCACCAATAATTTACATGGGTCCTCTTTATCCGCACCCTTAACGACACTTTAAGACAACTTCCTGAACTGGTTCCATTTTAAAATTTATTTATTTTTGAATTTTCTATAGGGTTCATGCACTTGCCAGAGAAAGAAAGAAAGAGCAAGAGAAAGTGAGACAGCCTCCCTCTGCCATGGGGGTATGACCATGCTACAATCCCTTCTTCTCCATTATCCTCTGGAGATTTGGGGCACACATGCACATATTCCTGACACGTTTTTAAGAAACCAGGGATATGGTTTCTTAGTTGATATGGTTCCATAGTTGACCAAGTGGTACTTAGTCGCTTTAATCCCTATGCCTCCTGGATGGCCCCCAAACCTTTTTATTAAAACTTTTAAAGAAAAACTAAAATAAAACTATTTCTAAAAATCCACTTAGATATGTAGTTTACTAAATTTTATTTTATAAGTATAGCTAAGATTAATTAATCCATTTAAGTTCGCTTGCTATTTAGAAAGGCATACATCACTTTTTTTAAATGCCAGAGAGTACATGCATGTGGAGGAGGAGGGAAAGAAAAACAGACAAAGGAAGTACCCCCACAATGAAGTCTCTGATCATGTCACGATCTGTCTTGGGGCTGGTATTCAAACTATGATTGGCCATGTGGGATCCAGTTCCCTCCCTACAGCACTGTCACTGCACTATGGGGCAAAACCTCAGAATGGCATACATTCTAATAATAAATGTCACTAGGGACCAGTAGTTAGCGTAACGGCTATGTCAATGGACTCCCACATAGTCGACAGTGGTTCGTGTTCCAGACCTGGTGGCTTAAAACTCACTCCAGGCGCATGTGTGTGCGTGCCCAAGATCCCTAGAGGAGAAGGGAGGAGAAGGGATTGTGGTGTGGCCATCCCCCCGGGGGGTGATTTCTTGCTTTCTGTCTCTCTGTCTGTCTCTGTTTGTCTGGCAATCACACATACCCTATAGCAAAAACCTCTAAAAAAAAAATTAAGAAAAATAAATGTCACTAACATTAACAAAACACTATTAACTTTAATTTACAATCCTCAATATAATTTATACAATGTCTCTCACTATAATGAAGTTTTTCTTTTAAGTTCCAAAAATATGTGTGTGGAACCAGCAGACAGTCAATGGTTACGTCACTGGACTCCCACACAGTTGACCACAATTGGGGTCCCAGCCCCAGCGGTTTAAAAGCCACACCAGAAGCATGTGTGTGCATACCCAAAATCCCTAAAGGAGGATGGGGAAGGGACTGCTGTGTGGCCATCCCCCCTGGGTGGGGTGTGATTTCTCACCGTTTCTCTCCGTCTCTCCAGTGAGCACATGTACCCTATGCAAAAATCTCTCTCTCTAAAAAAAAAAAATCTTGTGTGCTTCTCAAATGTCCCAAACCATGCAAAATGAATGATAAATTTTGTTTAAACTATTTTTAAAAATACAGTTTTATGGGAACCAGTAGTTAGCGTAATGGCTATGTTGCTGGACTCCCACATAGTCGACAGCGGTTCGCGTCCCGGACCCGGTGGCTTAAAACTCATGCCAGGAGCGTGTGTGTGCGTGCGTGCCCAAGATCCCGAGAGGAGAATGAAGGAGAAGGGATTGCGGCGTGACCATCCCCCCTGGGGGGTGATTTCTCGCTTTCTGTCTCTGTCTCTTTCTGTCTGTCTGGCGAGCGCACGCGCCTTATAGTGAAAACCTCTCCAAAAAAAAAAAAAATAGTTTTTTCAAGGATTTTGGTTTTTTTTTTTTTGCTATATTTAAGCAATTTAAAACAGAAACTTAGCGATTTTCCTTAGATAGCAGTAACTATGCAACATCAGTTAAGCTGGATCAGTAATAGACTTACAAAATTGAAGTCATTTTAGATAAAATCAGTTGCTCTTTCAGAACACAAAGCAGTGTAATTCCCTCCTGTTGTACCTGCCACTGAAAACTTTGTAAAGGAGGGCTGCAAACCCACACTTTAAGGTGGTGAGACAGCATGTAAGAGTCGTGGGAACTAGAGAACAGTGATCCTCATGGATACACCCAGTAGTAGCCAAATGAACTTGGAAAAGCCAAAAGTTCCTTTTCACTTTTTTCGGAGGAGCCAGAAATCAGAAATCAGGATTTTTAGGTAAATCATCAAGTTTTAAATATTGACAACAAATGAAAAATTCTTTTTTGGGGGGGCTGGGGGGAGGTTTTTGCTATAGGGCGCGTGCGCTTGCCAGACAGACAGAGAAAGACAGAGAGACAGAAAGCGAGAAGTCAACCCCTGAGGGTATGGCCACGCCGCAGTCCCTTCTCCTCCATTCTCCTTTCCGGATCTTGGGCACGCACGCACATGCGCCCGGCTTGAATTTTAAGCCACCGGGTCCGGGACGCGAACTGCTGTCAACTACGTGGGAGTCCAGTGACATAGCCATTATGCTAACTGCTGGTTCCAACAAATGAAAAATTCTTAAATGCTAAGATGTGTCCAAACAAACACACAAGCAGAATACATCCACTCTAGAGGCTGAAAGTCTTTAAAAGAAATGCCTCTAAGTTCCATTAAAAAAAAAAAAAAAACTGACTCAGATAAATGCCTACCTTTATCATTAAAGATACATCAGCTTGGGGTTGGCAGGTGGCCATAGTAGTTAAGGGCGCTGGACTCCCACATGGCTGACCATGGTTCGAGTTCCAGACCTGGCACTTGCTTTCTCACTCTCTTTTCCGCTCTGTCCGTCTCTGGTCAAATTAAAATAAATAAATAAAGCTAAGTAAGATAATTCTTTCTTCTTCTTCTTTTTTTTTTTAATCACATCACCACATCGATCGTGCAAGCTAAGTAAAATAATTCTTAAAAAAAAAATGATACATCAGTTAATGAATCTGTCTATCAAACTAATAATATAACCACATAGAAGGGAATGAAAAAAGAACTCTTGGGTTGT
Organism: Tupaia belangeri chinensis; assembly: GCF_000334495.1. Taxonomy (NCBI): domain Eukaryota; kingdom Metazoa; phylum Chordata; class Mammalia; order Scandentia; family Tupaiidae; genus Tupaia; species Tupaia belangeri. The sequence goes on along the minus strand of NW_006159459.1, from coordinate 35,094 downwards.
CAGCAAAGTCATGACTCATTTTGCATAGATATATATGTCATGACTTTTCCGACAACCTAAATCCAAAAACTTCTGCACCCATAAAGAGTCAAAATCTTTTTTGAAATGTACTGATTGATTTTTTTCTGAGACAGACAGAGACAATACTCCCAACAAGGTCCCCAAGCTGTGATCTACCCCACCCAGCCTCAGACAGAACAAACAGTATGGCAGCATGACCATGTCCCATCACTGTGGGTAGGAGGGGGCTGCATTCGTTCTCTCACTCTCTTTCCTCCATTAGCCGCCTGGCCATTAAAAAAAAAGAAAGAAAAAACAGTAACAATAAAAACACAAGGTCTCAAATAAATTACCTAAAGTTTCAGCCTTAAGAAATTAGTAAAACTGGGGCCAGCAGGTGGTACAGTGGTTGAGGTGCTAGTCTCCCACATGGCCTAACCCAGTTTGAGTCCTGGACCTGGCAGCTTGCTTTCCCACGTTCCCTTTCTCTCTCTGTCTCTCTGTGGTCAAACTAAGAATAACAATAACAAATAAAATAATTCTAAAAAAAAAGACCTCTTAAAAAAATTAGAAAAACGTGGCCAGATGTTAGCACAGCAGTAAAACGTGATGCTCAAGGAGGCAGACCCACATAAGAGGTGAACAGGTTCACACCTGGAGAACTCCTCAGGTATACCAAGTGCTTGTGCCCATGATGCTGGCTGCCCGAAACTGGGGACAAATCATGGCATCAAGACCCTGTAAGGAGTGCTGAATCTCTCTTTTACTCATTCATGGAAGAAACGAATAACTACACAGATAAACAAGCTTTTTTTATTATTATTTTTTTTTAATTTTTATTTATTTATTTATTTATTTGGAGAGGTTTTTGCTATAGGGTGCGTGCGCCAGACAGACAGAGAGAGACAGAGAGATAGAAAGCGAGAAATCACGCCCCAGGGGGATGGCCACGCCACAATCCCTTCTCCTCCATTCTCCTCTCGGGATCTTGGGCACACACGCACACGCGCCCAGCGTGAGTTTGTCTGACAAGCACACGCGCCCTACAGCAAAAACTGCTCCCCCAAAAAAGTAGAAAATCCAATAAATCTATCAAATAAATAATAACTAAATGTAATTAATTAGTGATCCTAAAATAAATCCAAGCACAGAAAGACAAAACAAAGCAACGTAAAAATTTGAAAGTAGATTACCGGATTTTTTTTTTTTTTTAAGGGATATTTTTGCTATAGGGTGCATGTGCTTGCCGGAGAGACAGAGACAGAAAGAGAATCAGAAAAAATCACCACCCCAGGGGGATGGGCATGTGCAATCCCTTCTCGTGGGATTGTAGGCATGCATGCACATGTGCCCAGCTGTTTTAGGACACCATGTCCAGGACTCAAACTATGGTCAACTACATGGGAGTCCAGCAATGTAACCATTATGCCATCTGCTGGTCCCACTACTGAGTAATTTTTTTTAATTTTATTTTTAATATATTCGATAGCTATACATCATTTGGCTTGTAAAGAGAATTTACCTAATATGAAATACACCTCAGACCAGTCCAGTTGAGTATACACGTTATCATCAACAGATAATAAACCATTTCTGTGTCCCACAGATGCCCTGCCTCTCTATTTTTCCTCCCTAATTTCTTTCCCTGCACTCTTCCCCTCTCCCATCCTCCTTCCACACTGTCTCCCCACTACTGGATAATTTTGTAACAAAGTTAATTTTTCCAAATCTGAAAAGTGTACTGCTGTGTATGAGAATGTCCTTGTCCTTAGGAAATAATATGCTTATTCTCAAATGGTTCAACCGAGAACTAATAACAAGAGAGCATATGTGGTCACTCCACTAATGCTCTGAAGAAGGAAGTAAGATCTGAACAGAGATCCAAGTGATATGAAAGAGCAAATCACATGATAATAGGAAAATTCCAGGCAGAAAGAAAGTCAAGAATACAGGCTCGGGGAACCAGCAGTTAGCGTAATGGCTATGTCGCTGGACTCCCACGTAGTCGACCGCGGTTCGTGTCCCGGACCCGGTGGCTTAAAACTCACGCCGGGCGCGTGTGCGTGCGTGCCCAAGATCCCGAGAGGAGAATGGAGGAGAGGGGATTGCAGCGTGACCATCCCCCCTGAGGGGTGATTTCTCGCTTTCTGTCTCTATGTCTCTCTCTGTCTATCTGGCGAGCGCACGCGCCCTACAGTGAAAATCTCTCCAAAAAAAAAAAGAAAAAGAATACAGGCTCGGGACCTGAAGAGGGTAGAGTGGTTATGTCAGTGGACTCCCATATAGTCAACCACAGTTCTAGTCTTGGACCTGGTGAATTGAATATCACAACAGGCATGTGTGTGTGCATGCTCAAGATCTCTGGAGGGGAACAGACGAGAAGGGATTACAGCATGGTCATCTCCCTGGAGGGGTTATTTCTCACTTTCCCTCTTACTGTCTCTGTCTCCCCCGACCCCCAACCTCCCAGGGAGTATACATGCCCTAAGGCAAAAACCTCTTTAAAAAATTACTCTAGGGACCAGCAGGTGGCATAGTGATTAAGGTGCTGGACCCCCACACGGCCAACCACAGTTCAGACTCCTGGACCCAGCAGTTTGAAACTCATGCTGGGTGCGTGTGTGTAAGTGCCCAAAATCTGAAGAGGAGAATCAAGGAGAAGGGATTGTAGAGTGGTCATAACCCCAGGGATGATTTCTCACTTTCTGCCTCCCTCTGTCTCTCTCTGGCAAGCATGTATATGCCCTATAGCAAAAAGAAATTTAAAAACAAAAACAAGTACTTTAGCCCCAGCAGGTAGAGTGGAAGTTAAGGTAGCTGAATCCCCCATAGCTAACTCTGTGGTTCAAGTTCCAAACTAAACAGCTTGAAAATCATGCCAGGGGCACATGTGTGTGCCTAAAATCCAAGAGGAGAATGGAGGAGGAGAGAATGAGGAATAACCATCCCCTATGGGGGTTGGGGGGATTTTTCACTTTCTCTCTTTCTCACTCACTCTTTGATGAGCTCATTCACGCTACAGCAAAAATTTAAAAAAAAAAATCACTCTAGTTGTGAGAGCAGACTGGAGGAAGAAGAGTGGAAAGAGAGCAGACAGAAAACAAATGTACCAGCCAGAAGACTGATAATAATGGCTTATATAAGGAAAATGGAGTGCAGGAAAAAAAAAAAACTAGGGACCAGCAGTTAGCGTAATGGCTATGTCGCTGGACTCCCATGTAGTCGACCGCGGTTCGCATCCCGGACCTGGCGGCTTAAACTCACGCCGGGCACGTGTGTGTGCGTGCCCAAGATCCCAAGAGGAGAATGGAGGAGAAGGGATTGCGGCGTGGCCATCCCCCCTGGGGGGTGATTTCCTGCTTTCTGTCTCTCTGTCTCTCTCTATCTGTCTGGCAAGTGCACACGCCCTATAGCAAAAACCTCTCTCAAAAAAAAAAAAAAACTAGTACTGGGAAGTCTGAAGGTACAGCTGCTGCATTGGAAAAAGAAAAACAAGAACAACTTTCAGCTGCGACCTGACCAAATGGGTGGCTATAGTGACTTTTACTAAGATGGTGATATCAGAGGAGAAAGAAAACTTGGAAGAAAGAAAACAAAAATTCTGTTTTGGACAAGCTAAGATTGAGATACGTACTGAAACAATCAAGTGGAGATGTAGCGAGGGCAGTTAAAGACAGTGTGGAGTTCAATAAAGATGTCCAGGCTAGAGTTAATAGCAAGTGAATGATCTTTACAGCCATGGATTAGATAAGACCTTAAGAAGCAATGAATATGAATAAATAAATGTTATAAGACCTATATCTACAGTATAAGCCATTTTTGACAAGTGAAAAAGTTGTTTTTGTTTTTAGAGAGAATTTTTATCATAGAGCATGGGGGCTCACTGGAGAGACAGAGACAGAAAGCAAGAAATCAACCCCCCCATGGGGGATAGTCACACTGCTATTCCCTCTCCTCTGTTCTCCCTTTTTCTTTCGAGAGGTTTTTGCTGTAGGGCATGTGCACTCACCAGAGAGACAGAGAGACAGAAAGGGAGAAATCATCCCCAGTGGGGGAAAGGAATGGCCATGCCACAATCCCTTCTCCTCCATTCTCCTCTCAGGATCTTGGGCATGCACGCACGCACTCGCGCCAAGCTGAGTTTAAGCCACGGGGTCCGGGACTGAAACTGCGGTCAACTACATGGGAGTCCAGCGACATAGCCATTACGCCATCTGCAAGTCACTCTTCTGCTCTCCTTTTGAAATTTTGGATGCCCGCGCGCACACACACGCACGCACGCATGCACACACACACACACACACACACACACACACATGCCTGGCGTGAGTTTCAAGCCACCGGGTCTGGGACGCAAACCACCAAGGACTACGTGGGAGTCCAGCAACGTAACCATTACACCATCTGCTGGTCCCCACAAGTTTTATTTTTAAAACTGAAAAGGACCTGCCATAAATCAGGAAAGAACTAGGATGGCATAGCAACCCAGAAGACTAAGTGAAGTTTAAAAAAAACAAACAAACAAAAAAACAAACAAAAAGAAACCCTGAAAGTTCTCATCACTCACATCAAGAAGTAGATGTCCCTTAGGAACTGAGAACAGTCTGGAGAGGTTTTAGTTGGCAGAGGTGTCAAAGTGCCAGCCTGGAGTGAGTTGGAGAAAAAACGGAAAGTCAGAAAGAAATAGTAAGTATGAGCAATACTTTTTCACAAATTTTACTATAAATGAGAAGACATGTATAAAAGGGAATTAAAATATTATAGCCTGGGAACAGCAGATGGTGTACGTGGTCTCTGGATTCCCACGTAGTCAACCAGGGTGCAAATCCTGGACCCAGTAGCTTAAAACTTACGCTGGGCATGTGTGCCCAAAATCCCAAGTAGAAAACGGAGGAAAAGGGACTGTAGCATCGCCATCCCCCCCAAGGGGGGTGATTTCTCACTTTCTGTCTCCATCTCTGTGGTGAGCGCTTGTGCCCTATAGCAAAAATCTCTCAAAAAAAAAAAAAAGTGTTATAGTCTGTTTGTGTACTTTAAAAATGATTAAGCAGGAAAAACAGATGATATAGGATGAGAGAAATGGTAACTCCAGAAGCAAAATCCCTAAATATACAAGAAGCTAACATAGATGAAAAAATTAACCTTAAAAAACAACAACAACAATAAAAAAACAGTAAAGAGTATGGAAAGAAGGGAGAAATTATAGAGTCTTCTTAGTAAAGAAAGTAGAGGGACCAAAATAGTAAATGCACTCAATCCGAAAAGGAACAATGAAGAGATATGACAAATTGAAACAAATAGCAAGAAAACTGATTAAAATGCAACCAAACATAATTTTGCTGAATTTAAGTGGTCTACCAGGATGAATAAAGATGTACATCGGGGACCAGCAGATGGCGTAATGGTTACATCACTGGACTCCTACATAGTTAAGCCCTGGACCCAGAGGCTTAAAACTCACACTGGGTGTGTTTGTGTGCATGCCCAAAATCCCGGAAAGGAGAATGGAAAAGGGACTGCAGCATGGCCATACCCTCTGTGGGGTGATTTCTCACTTTCTGACTCTCTGTCTCTGTCTCTCCAGCAGGTACACACACCATACAGCAAAAATCTCTCAAAAAAGTCTGTATAAAAATGTATACATAAATGTTCACAGCAGCACTACTCAGAATAGCCAACAGGTAGAAAAAGCCCAAACATCCATAAATAACAAATAAAATGCAGTATTACTATATATAGTTAACCCATGTATAACATAAGGGTAAGGGGCACTAATCTCACATACTCCTGGTCCCCCACTCCCAGGTGCACATAAAGAGCCATCCCATGGCATGGTGGTTAAGGTGGCCAGATCCAACATAACCTACTGCACATAACCTACTGCAAGTCCCAGGCCCAGTGATTCAAAAGACATGCCAGGTATGTGTGTGTGCATGCCCAAAATCCCAAGAAGAGAACAGAGAAGAAGGAATTGCAGAGTGACCATGAACCCAGGGTTGGAGTGGGGATGCTTTCCCTCTTTCTGTCTGTATGCATGTCTCTATTTGTCTCTGTCTGTCTCTATCTCTCTCCAGTTAACTACACCTGCCCTGTAGCAAAAAAATAAAAATCCACATAAAACTTTTGACTCCCCCAAAACTTAATTACTAATAGCTTACAGTTGACCAGGAGGCTTAATGATAAACAATCGATTACAGTAGTACAGCACACAATGTATATAGAACACACAAAAGATATGTATATATTATACACTGTATTCTTATAATAAAAAAAAAAACCTATTAGAGGAAAAAAATGTTATTAAGAAACTCATAAAAGAGCCAGTTTATATGCAGTCGTTAAGTGCAAATACACTGAGAGCTGAATCTCACGTGGCCAATCATGGTTTAAATTGCAGCCCTACTGGCTTGAAAAACACAGGAATGCATAAGTGAGTAATGATAATCCTGATGGGATGTAGAAATGAAGGAAAAAAGACTGCAGCTTGATCATGCACCACTGGGGAGATGGTGCACATGCACACAGGCTCTCTCTCTCCCTCTCATGCTCTCTGGCAATTAAAGAAAAAAATAAATTTATTTTTTAATTTGACTAGAGAAGGACACAGTGAGAGGGAGAAAGAGAGAAAGAGAGAAAGCAAGCCACCAGGTCTGGGACTCAAACCATGGTCGGCCATGTGGGAGTCCAGTACCCTTAACTACTATGCCACCTGCTGGCCCTGAAAATATAAATTAAAAAAAAAAAAGCAAGAAAACTCATACAAGAAATTAATTTATAGTACTATATTGTATTTTATAATATATTTATTTGAAAAAACATTCTTTATTATTTGTTAAATTTTATTTATTTTTATTTTTTAATTTGACCAGAGAGAGATTCAAAGAGAAAGAGAAAGAGAGAGAACAAGCTGCCGGGTTCAGGACTTGGACAGGTCAGCCATGTGGGAGTCCAGTGCCTCAACCACTGTACCACCTGCTGGCCCTGCAATACAGTTGTTGAAGAAACCCATACATAAGTGTATGATGCAGTTCAAACCCATTTTTTTCAAGGGTTAGTTGTAATGGCATACTATTCAACCATAAAAAGGAATAAAGTATTATTGAACCTAGAAAGCATTTTGCTAAGTGTAAAAAGGCAGACAGAAAAGTCACACATTATATGAGCCTATTTATAGAAAATATCCAGAATTGGGCAAATCCATAAATAAATAAAGGAGATTACTGATTTCCTGGTGATGAGGGAAGGGGAAATTAGGAGTGACTATTTAAAAGTATGGTGGGGGTGGGGGGTGTTGTAGTGGTTAAGGCAGTGGATTTCCAAATGGTTAACCATGATTCAAGTCCCAGACCTAGCAGCTGGAAAATCATATTGGATGCAAGTGTGTGCATGCCCAAAATCCTGAGAAGAGAATGGAGGAGAAGGGATTGTGGAGTGGTTATCTCCCCTGGGGAATGATTTTTCACTCTTCTTCTGTCTCTCTCTTGCAAGAGCATGCACTCCATGGCAAAAAAAAAAAAAAAAGTATCAGGTGGGGGTTCTTTTTGGGGGATGAAATGTTCTGGAACCGCAAATTTGGTAACTGTTGCGAAACACGGTGAAGGTACTGAATGGAATGAACTGTACATCTTTGGTAGTCAAAACAGTAAATTTTATGTGAAGTAAATGTTGCCACTTTTTTTTTCATTTGCCAAAGCGTGCATGCACTTACCAGAGAGAGAGACAGACAGACAGACAGAAGGAGAGGAAGAAAGCCCTGCAGTGGGGCATGGTTAGGCCTGTGTAATCCCTTTCTCTCTTCTCCTCCACTTCCCTATCCTTTTGGGATTTGGGGCATACTATTATTAGTACCAGGGCAAACATGTTAATTTAAAAAGACAATCATATGATCACTAACTATAGAATTATATACAAGTACAGATAGGATCAGTATATCACTCTAATTATTATATTATAAAGTATAACATTATTAGAATATAGAAAAGATGTGAATCTAAGATAGATGAAAATAATATAAATGTTTTATTTTAAAGTTCCTTTAATCATATATATATATATATTTAAAAATAAAAATGCTTTCCAGTCCTGTTGCAGTAGACCATCCTAGTTGACACTGCTACCAGCAGACTGAGACCAGCCGGGACGCCTGGGTTTAACTCCCCAACCACACTTGAAAGACTGGCAAGGTATCATGTACCTTTGGTCTCAGCCGATTGGAGACTGAGATAGGAGGATCATGACACAGTGAAAACCTTTCAAAAAACATAAAACAAAAACACCGCACATACAAACACCATACACGTGCACACACAAAGTTTTCAAATACACATAAAGCACTATTATACTCATATATTCACACATGTAGAAAATGTTTTTGTTTGTTTTTGCTAGAGAGCACAACCGTTCGCCTGATAGAAAGAGAAGAGGAGAAAGTTCCTCTCCGTGGGGAATGGTCATGCTGCAATTCCCACCTCCATCTCTCTGTCCTGGGATTTTAGGCATGCACACACACATAGTGTGCTTCTCAAGCCACCAGGATAGGACTTGAACTACACAACGAGCCATGTGGAATCCACCTCCACAATCAACAGGCCACAGAGCAGGTCCTGTAGAAAATGTTTGAAAGTTCATAAACTACCTAACCTCTTCCTAAAAAGTGCTGCTTTACATTTTAAATAATAAAATTACCTAATTTTGGAACTCCCTATGACCTGATAGTAAAGACCTATTTTTTTATACCAGCCGTATTACATAAAAAAATGTTTTCCCAAATTTTAACTCTTATAAAAGTTAAAGGCAGGGGACCAGCAAGTGGAATGGTGGTACATGGCCCAACCTGGTTTGAGTCTCAGACACAGTGGCTTGAAAATTGGGCAGGGCACATGTGCATACGTGCCCAAAATCCTGAGAGGAGAATGGAGAAGGGATTGCAGCGTGGCCATTCCCCCTTGGGAGCTGAATTCTCACATTCCCGCTCTTTCTATATCTCTGTCTCCAGCAACCACATGCCATATGCGCCCTACAGCCCCCTCAAAAATTTTTAAATACATAAATAAAAGTTAAAAAAAATCATTCCAAAAAATTACCTGACTAACCTCAAATCTGTCAAATTAACTATCATATGACCCACTGACAATGTGGAAGAGGTACAAATTACAACACCAGCACAGAGAAGATAATGTTTTAATTTAGCGCTATGAAAGCTTATTTGGCCTTATTATGTAAGTTTCAGTAAGCACATTATATCGGAAATTCAAATTACAACAGAAATTCCCTTTGGCAAATCAGAAAGTCCAAACCGGACAACCTGCCACTGACTCAGCAGCTTTCTTTTTCACTTTGCAACCTGTTCGCAACATGCAAGCTTAAGGTTGAAACCCAATTTACAAAGTGAGCAGCAAAGCCAATGCAAAATTATTATCTGTCTTGGCAGGAAATTACAATGAAAATCTGAGATGTTTTGGTCTTAACTGGCAGATATTTAAGGAGCAAAGGTATCTTGTTATTATCAATCATGCAAAATCCCCTCTGTACAGATACAAACAAGCATTAATTGAAGATACTTAACATGTTTCTTTTTCATAGAGACCTCAACCAATCTTCCAAGTCTGGCACCATGAATTGTTACAGCCTACACACCGCTGCAGTTTCTCCTAACTTAAAACATTAACATTTTAAGAACAGTCTCCACACACCAACTGTAATGCCAATTTCTTCAGCTAAAATCTCAAGTTTATACTATGAAATACTGTATTTTCTCTCAACAACGGCATGCATTCATTTACATATTTTACAGGAGTAAATTACACCAATATGGGACTTGAACGTTTTTAACATTAGAGCTTTTCTATTATCCTAACTAAAAAATCTAAATAGGATATTCTGTGAGATATTATTGGCAGAAGTCAACTAACACATGACAGGGTTCACTAAAACCAGTAATACAAAAGATTAGACCCCTAATCTTAATCAACAACTTTGCAAAATGGTCAACGAAGATAAGGGGAAGGGGTGTGGATGGTGTATCAGAAAACCTTTTGCCATCTCTAGAAAAACAAGTCAAAGCAAGCCTGTAAGAGAGGCAGATCATGTTCATAAATATAAATCTAAATTCATTTCTGAGTTCCCACTCCTACACCAACAAGGCAGTTTACCAACTCTTAAATAGTAACACAAGAACAGAATTACAGAGTTTTTCATGATCATGATGATTAGGAGCAAGTATTTTTTAATGCTCAGTGATGAAATTTTCCATTCGCAACTGTAATAATTTTGCTCTTACCGCGTGTACAAAGAAAAATCATACAATGCGCTGCACTTCAGATAGCTTAATACACATTATCACCTCAAATCAAATATTTATTGAATACTTAGAGCCTTAGCAATAACGTCCTTCCCCATCTTTCTATACTCTATACTCTCTAAAAGGGGGGACAGGAAAGGAAAAACTATTTCTACCCTAAAACGGGGTCTGGAACAAAGTCTTAACACGGGTTTGCACAGTTAAGCAGACTCCGCAGGTCAATTTCCCAGGCTTCGTACAATGCTTGGCAATCTCTCAGACAAGCGCATACCCAGCTGAGGTTTCACTATCGGAGATGACACTTTCCCTCACATTTGCACAAATAACTGAGGTAACTGTCCTAATTTTTCCCATGTGAAACCAGAATAATGGGGGGGGAGGGGGCACTACTTAAAAACTGGGTCATTCCTTACTCGTTCTGATGAAGCACAGTCTTAGGGAAGGAAAAGGGGCTATGAAACAGAAAAGGGGAGGAAAAAAAAGACATGACAGCATCCTCAATGCAGAAAAGTTACAGCTCTTTGCAGGAGTCTGCACTAGGGGCTCATTAGTTGGTTTTATTTGCGTTTAGTCACTCTGGGTTGAATGGAACCCGCCTTCCTTAAAAGTCATCGTAACAAAGAAACCCTGAGGATGGGCCACCGTAAGGCAGAGGAGGAAATGCCCTCAATTCACCCGCGACACCTGCCCGGTCCGGTTCTCCTCCCGCTCTGTACCTCGAACTCCTCCGTCTCCCGACCTCTGTCGAGAAGTCCCCCGCCCCGGTCCCTAAACTCTGTCCGCTCGGCTCCTGCTCCACAGGGAACTCCCGATCCTGCCCTTCCCCACCCTGCCCCGCACCCAGGCGGCTGTGCGCTCGCGGTCCCCCGGGCCCAGACCCCTCGCGCTTGCACGCAAGTGGTTCTCAGGGGCCGGCGGCGGCGCGGGAGGCCCTTCCCGGAGCAGCCTCTCCCCCAGCACATCCCGCAGGCTCTGG
>NW_006159459.1:5020-12346 GCF_000334495.1 Tupaia belangeri chinensis | reverse complement strand
GGGCCACCACCCGAACCCCGCCCCCAGAAGGGCCGAGGCCGCAAGGTCTCCGCTCCCCTTCCCCCCACCCGTGGCGGACCCCGGCGGGGCGCGAGATCGGAGACCTGCAGGCAGCTAGCCCTCCTCTGCGCCCCTCGGCCGGTGTCGCCGAATTTTCAGAAGCAGAGCAGCAGAGAGAGCACTCGGGGCGCAGACTCGTCGTGTGATGTGGGTTTATTGCCTTGGCCTCGAGCAGGTGGAGGTTGCTCCTCTCTGGGCTTTGAGAAACTGGGAAAGTGACGCGAAGTGGTCAAGGTCACTGGGGAGAATGACAGGCGAGGACATGAAGTTTCCTTCCCAGGAGCTGAAATTCTTACGCTTGACCTAGGAGGGTGGGGTGGGGGAGTTGGAGGCCCAGGAGAAACTAGTGGGCTGGAGCTTCTCGAAGCCCCTTCCCTGCTACAGCGTCGCCTGTGACTCCTTCGCCGCGCTGGGTTTGACTACTTCTGCAGAGATTTCTGGATGGCAACTCCAAATGTGGAAATCGCTCATTTGAATAATCAGTACCTCCTTCCTCCTAAATGTATCCGCCTTATCTTACACAAACGCAAGCGGAGTGTTTTCTCCTTAATGCAAATTGAGCAACGTGTCTTTGACAACATTGGGAGTGAGAAAAAAATAACTATTCAGGATTAGAAGCAAATGGTTTGGAAAAAAATTAAGACAACTTTTTTACCTCCTGGCAAAATTCGCAATGGACTTGACCAATCCCATGGAAAGTCAAAGTTAAAACTTTGTGCATTATTGGTGAGTATTGATATATAGTGATCGTTTTCTTTTCTAAGCCTACATCTTTGCTAAAAGGTGTGAGATTAGACCTGGATTACAGATGCGCTGTTCTCAATTTATTTCTGACGTTTATATATGATTAATTCGAGTTTTATATTAAGTAGCAAGAGCTATTTTTAACTTTATATATTTATTTATTTAAATTTGACCAGAGAGGGACAGAAAGAGAAAGGGAAAATGAGAAAGCAAGCCTCCAGTCCAGTACTCTAATGGCCATGTGGGAGTCCAGCGTCCTTAACTACCAGGCCACCTGCTGGCAGGAACTATTTCCTAATCACTTTAGCAATCCTAATTGATTCAGAAGAAATATACAACAATAGAATTAGGCTTATAAAACTTGTCAGTTTGGGCACTCTGGAAACTATCTTTGGCATTGACAAACAAGACTGTAGACCTTTAACAACAGACTCTACAATAATACAGGTCGAGCATCTCCAATCTGAAATGCTCTAAAATCTGAAACTTTTTGAGCAGTGGCATTATGCCATAGAAATTTTCATACTTGACTTCATGTAACAAAATGCTACGATAATAATGTATAAATACTTTCAGGCTATGTGGATAAGGTGTATATGCAACATAAAAGAATTTCATTTTTAGACCTGGGTCCCATTCCCAAGCTATCTTGTTATGTATATGCAGACATTCCAAATTCTTTTAAAAATCTGGAATCCAAAGCACTTCTGGTCCCAAGCATGTCAGAGAGGGGACACTCAACCTGTCCTTTTTAAAAAAATGTTTATTTTATTTATGATTTATTTATTCATTCATTATTACTATTATTTAATTTGCTATAGGGCATGTGTGCTCACCAGAGAGAGAGAGCGAGAGAACATGCTGTCAGGTCCGAGACTCAAACTGTATTCAGCCACGTGGGAGTGCAGCACCTTAGCCACTATGCCACCTGCCATACCTTCAGTCTGTACTTATAGATCCTCTTGCCCTGCCTTCCCAAGGTGCAAAAAGTCACTAGTTTTAAAATATTTACTATGTTGGGGCTGGCAGGTGGTGTGGTGGTTAAGAGTACTGGACTCCCCACATGGCTGATCATGGTTTGAGTCCCAGAGCTGGTGGCTCACTTTCTCGCTTTCTCTCTCTCTCTCCCCTTCTCTGGTCAAATAAAAATAAGTAAATGAATAAATAAAATTAAATAAAATAATTCTGTAAAAATATTTAATGTATGTTATATATATATTTTTCACCTTTTCCCTTTCTTTATCATAGATGTGTGCACACACATGGGAGTAGCAGAGCTAGAGAGAGAGAAGCACTTTTCACAGGGTCTGGTTACTCCCTCAAATCTCCATCCCACTGAATTTTGGTCACTGACCTGTGTCTTGCCTAACCAGGCATTCTAAGCTCAGTCACTTTGTGGGATCTGACTTCTCTTAAGCAGCACATTACTGCCACACCACAATTTTTCTCTCACTACTTTAATTATTCTGTAGATTTACCATAAATTCTCACTGACTTTTTCTATCCAAAATTTAATAGAATTAACTGGTATGTTTGGGCCTAATTTTTTATTTGAGGTAGTATTCCCAGGTCTAGAAGTTCTTGATTCACCATCCTTCTCAATTATGTTCTTAGTGTCCAGGGTTGAAATAAGTTTTTTAATTAATTAATTAATTTTATTTTTATATTGGGTGTGTGTGCTCATTGCAGAGAGATAGGGGAGTAGATAAAAAAATTACCCCCTTGGAGAGATGGCCACGCAATCCCTTCTCCTCCATTCTCCTCCTTGGATTTTTGGCACACAGGGACAAGCACTAGGTTTGGGAAGCTAGGAGTTTCAGGACTTGAGCATAGCCTAACCATGTGGGATCCACCCAGGGGGATCCAGCCACATTGACCTCCAGGTCGCCTGCTGCCCCGCCCTCAAATAAGTCCATTTTAGTTTTGTATGTAAATATGTAAATATTTGAGCGTTTAAATAGTGGGAGGAAAGCTAGAGAGCTCAGTAATAACATATTTCTTCCCGAAAGATATCTTTTGTAATTTTTTTTTTACATTCAATCACTGTGTATCATTAGAACATACAAAATGAATTTTCCCAGCATGAACACACTATATATTAATTAGTTCAGTTAAAGCTATTACCATTCACATTATCGACGGGTAATTTTCCATTTTTGGGTTGCTTAAACATTTTGCTTCTTTCTTCCTTCCTCTCATACTCCCCTATTTCTCAGCCTCCTCCCACACTGTCTCTAGTATCTACAGTTGCTCTCCATGTTTGTATACGGATCTTTCCATTTCTGCCATAGAGTGCAGACATTCGGTATATATTGAGTGGGGACATATAATGCCTCTCTTTCATAGTCTGTCTTACTTTGCTTAGCAATAAATCTTCCGTATTCATTCACTTTCTATCAAATGCCAGGGTCTCGTTTTTCCTGAGTAGTATTCCCTACTGTACATGTACATATCTTTTTTTAATTTTTTTATTATCATAATCTTTTTTATATTACATTGAATCACATGTAACATTACAATGTATTACATTTCATTTTCCAGAAAGAATACCATTCATATCAGTCAATATAAAGACATTAAAATCCCCATCATCATCCAATAGCTTTTCATTTTTTTCCAGAGTACTATTATTATTATTCCAATTTTTAAAAAATATTCAGTTATCATGTATCCTTTTGCTTGTAGATGCCATACTTTTTCAGTACATTCATCCATTCATGGATATTTGGGTTGGTTTCCTATCTTAGCAGTTGTGAATAATGCCTCAGTAAGCGTGGATGTGTAAGTGTTTTTCTGACTGAGTGTATTCCTATCCTTAGGGTAGATACCCAGCAGTAGAATTACTGGATCATATGGTAGTTCTATTTACAGGTCTTTGAGGAACTCCATATAGTTCTCCACAATAGCTGTACTAATTTACATTACTACCAACCATGTAGGAGAGTTCCCCTTTAACCACAGCCTAACCAGCACTTATCACTCTTTTTTTTTTTTTTAAGAGAGAGATTTTTGCTATAGTGTGTGTACACTCGCCATAGAAACAAAGAGAGATAAAAAGTGAGAAATCAACCCTGGGGTGGGGGGAGGGATGGCCACACCGCCATCCCTTCTCCTCCATTCTCCTCTTGGGATCTTGGGCACGCATGCACATGTGCCCTGCATTAGTTTAAGTCACTGCATTTGGGACTCAAACCACCATCAACTACATAGGAGTCCAGTGACATAACCATTACGCCATCTATTGGTCCTATCATTATTTTTTTAATCTTGGCTATTCTGACTGGGGTTAGGTGGTATCTCATTGTGGTGTTGATTTGCATCTGCCATATAATTAAGGATGTTAAGCTGCATGAGTTCCCTATATGTTCTGGTTATCAGTCCCTCATCAGAGGCATAGTTTACAAATATATTCTCACATTCCAAGGGTTGTCAATTCATTCTAATTATTGTTTCTTTTGCTGTGCAGAAGCTTTTTAACCTAATGTAATCTCACTTGTCTATTTTTGGGATTGTTGCCTTTGCCTTGGGAGGGGGGGTCTTATTTAGGAAGTCTTTGCCTACTCTAATATCTCTGAGAGTTTTCTTTGTGTTATGTACCAATAATTTTAAAGTTTTAGGTCTTAGGTGTAGATCACTGGTCCATTTTAAGTTGATTTTTGTTAAGGGTGAGAGACAGGGTTCCAGTTTTCATCTTTTTCCCAGTTTTTCCAGTACCATTTGCTAAAGAGATTTTCTTTTGCCCACTGGATTGTCTGATGTCTTTTGTCAAATACCAGTTGGCTGGGGACCAGGAGGTGGTGTAGTGGTTAAGATTGCTGGACTCCCAAATGGCCAACCGTGGACTCCCAAATAGCCACCTGTGGTTTGAGTTCTAGACCATCTTAATTGGCTTGATTTTTGGTGGCTTGCTTTCTCAATTTTTCTATCTCTATCTCTCTCTGGTCAAATTTAAATAATAATAATTTTTTTAATTTAAAAAGAATACCAGTTGACTGTATGTCTTGGGGTTTATTTCTGGGGTCTCTATTCTGTTCCATTGGTCTACATGTCTATTTTTGTGCCAATACCATGCTGTTTTGATTATCACAGCTTTGTAATATATTTGAAGTTATGGGAATAAAATGCCTCCTACTCCACTATTCTTGCACAGTATTGCTTTGGCAAATACAGGGTGCTTTATGATTCCAGACACATTCTTTTTTTTTTTTCCTTTGGAGAGGATTTTGCTATAGGGCACGTGTGCTCGCCAGAAAGACAGAGAGAAATAGAGAGACAGAAAGCAAGAAATCACCCTCATGGAGGATGGCCACGCTGCAATTCCTTCTCCTCCATTCTCCTCTCTGGAACTTGGGCATGCAGGCATATATGCCCGGTGTGAGTTTTAGCCACTGGGGCCGGTACCCAAACTGTGGTAGACTACATGGGAGTCCAATGACATAGCCATTACACCAATTGCTGGTCCCGGTTCCAGGCACAGTCTATGATTTTTTTTTTCTAAATCTGTGAATTTGATTGGGGTTGCATTAAATTTATAGATCAATCTGGACAGACTTGACATTTTTATTAATTATTCTAATCCAGGAACATGGACGTCCTTATAGTTTTTTTTGTATTATTTTCAATTTCTTGTTTCAGTTTTTCAGTTTTCCTTGTAGAGGTTTTTGACTTCTTTGGTTAGGTTTATTCCTAGATATCTTCTCTCTTTTGAGGCTATTTTAAATGAAATTGCTTTCTTCAATCCTACCTCAGTCTGTTTACTGTTGGTGTATAGAAATTCTATAAAATTTTGTATGCTGATTTTGTATCCTACCACTTTACTGTATTCATGTCTTACTTCCAAAAGTTTTTTTTGTGGATTCTTTTGGGGTTTCTATGTGTAAAATCATGTCATCTGAAAATAGAGATAATTTCACTTCTTTCCTTATTTGAATGCCTTTTATTTTATTCTATTGTCTGATTGCATTTGTTAGGACTTCCAGTACTGTATTGAAAAGGAGTAGAGAAAGTTGGTAACCTTAACTTGTTCCAGTTTTTAGTATAATGTTGGCAATGGGTTTTTCCTATTTGTCTTTTATTGTGTTGAGAAATATCCCTTCTATGTTGATTTTGTTGAGAGTCTTAGTCTTGAAGGGATGTTGTATTTAACCAAATGCTTTTTCTGCATCTATTGATATGATCATATGGTTTGTATCTTTCCTTCTATTGATATCATGTGTTATATTTATGGTTTTGCACACGTTGAACCACCCTTGAATTCCTGGAATAAAACCAACCTAATCGTGATGTATAATCTTTTTACTGCATCGTTAGATACGATTTGCTCATATCTTGTTGAGTTTTTTTTGCATCTGTATTCATCAAGGATATTGGTCTGTAGTTTTTTTGTGTGATGCCATTGTCTGATTTTGGAATGAGGGTAATGGAGGTTTCATAGAATGAATTTGGGAGGGTTCTTCCTTTTGGATATTTAGAAATAGTTTGAATAAAATGGGAGTTAGCTCTTCTTTAAAGATTTTTGTAGAATTCAGAACAACATAATTGTAATAATCACAGTATCAGTTTTAGTTGAGCCTATACAGGTGTAAGAATGCATAGGAAGAATCACTGAGCCCATTGAAGAGGAGAATACAAATAGTCTAATAGAAAGTTTCTTCTTGTTGCTTCCTTACTGGAAATTGTCTATGCAGATTTCTGCTAATCAGCAGCACAAAGGAGTTGGACAAAATGTTGACAATTTTCTCTGGGCAAGCCCCATACCGCAGTTGTTAAGTGATATACATTGGGAGCTGAATCTCACATGGCCAACCACAGTTTGAGTCTGAGTCCCAGCTGCCAGCTTGCCTCAAGTCCTTATGGGATGGAGAAATGGAGCAAAAAAGGCCTGTGACATGACCATACCCAATAAGGGGTACTTTTTTTCTCACTCTTGGCAATAAAAGAAAAGAGAAAATTTCCTTTAAAATGATTTTTTCTGGTGTTGTTAGAGATTTTTGCCATAAGGTGTATATGCTTGTCATTAAGACAGAGACAGAGAGACAGCAAGAAATCACCCCCAAGGGGGATGGCCATTTCACAATCCCTTCTCTTCCATTCTCCTTTCAGGAGTTTAGGTACACAGGCACAGGCACTTGGCATGAATTTCTTTCTTTTTTTTTTTTTTAAAGAATTATTTTAACTTGATTTATTTATTTCACTTTTACCAGAGAGAGACAAAATGAGAGAGAGAGGGTAATGAGAAACCAAACTGCCAGGTCTGGGATTTGAACCGCAGTCCACTATGTGGGAGTCCAGCACCCTTAACTACCAGGCCACCTGCTGGCCCCTCAATGTGAATTTCAAGCCTCCAGGCCCAGGACTCAAACTGCAGTCAGCCATGTGGGAGTCCAGTGATGTAACCACTATGCCACCTGCTGGTCCCTATATTTTTGATGCAGTAGTATGCCATATCATTTTCATTTTCTATTTGTTATCTTTTTTTTTTTTTGAAGAGGTTTTTGCTATAGGGCGCGTACACTCGCCAGA
>NW_006159459.1:0-4950 GCF_000334495.1 Tupaia belangeri chinensis | reverse complement strand
CCGCTTTCAACTCCGTGGGAGTCCAACAACATAGCCATTACGCTAACTGCTGGTCCCTCTATTTGTTATCTTCAAAAACTTCTAAACAGCGGGGAACCAGCAGTTAGCGTAATGGCTATGTCGCTGGACTCCCACTTAGTCGACCGCGGTTCATGTCCCAGACCCGGTGGCTTAAAACTCACGCCGGGCGCGTGTGCGTGCGTGCCCAAGATCCCGAGAGGAGAATGGAGGAGAAGGGATTGCGGCGTGACCATCCCCCCTGGGGGGTGATTTCTCGCTTTCTGTCTCTATGTCTCTCTCTGTCTGTCTGGCGAGCGCACGCGCCCTACAGTGAAAATCTCTCCAAAAAAAACTTCTAAACAGGGGCCAGCAGTTGATGTAATGGGTATGTCACTAGACTCCCATGTAGTCAACTGTAGTTTGAGTCCTGGCCCCAGTAGCTTAAACTCACACCAGGTGTGTGTGTGCGCATACCCTAGATCCAGAGAGGAGAATGGAGAAGAGATTTCAGCGTGGCCATCCCCCCTGAGGGGTGATTTCTCACTTTCTGTCTCTCTGCCTCTCTCTCTCTTTCTGGCAAGCGCACACACCCTATAGCAAAAACCTCTCAAACAAACAAACAGACAAACTTCTAAACATTGCCCTGTGAGAGCAGTGGTCACATATTTTACGTATGTGAGTTCTCATGTCACGGTCTCTTTTAGATGCCCAGGGCTTAGAGGAGTAACCCATATATGCTAGTTCCTCACAGAATAAATGATGAGTGACTGGCATAGTCAGGGTGCTTTCCTCACTTTCTTCTACTCTGTCCTTGGACAAGTTACTTAACTTTTTCTCATCCATAAGTGGGTACAGTGATACTCAAAAAGGTAAGATCATTTATCAATTTACAATAAGCTTTAGGTATCAAACCAGCTCAGTAGTCAATAGTCAGCGCATGCAATAGGAGCCTCTCAGTGTGGTTTACAACATCTGTGCTGTTGTGTAATGTTCTGCTGAGTGAGGGAGGGTGCAGTAGTTAAGTATCCCTCTTCCCCCAAAAATCATATGTTGAGATTTGGCGGGAATGGGATTAAGAGGGTGAAAACCTAATCTGACTATGTTGTTGAAAGGTGACGCCTTTGGGAGATTAGGATTAGGAGCATCAGGGTAGGACCCTCATGATTAAATTCTGGTGGGTTTACAAGGAAGGGAAATGAGACCAGAACAGAGACACATGGACACAGCTGCTCTGCTCTGCTCTGGCCCTCATAACATGATGCCTCTAGACTCTGTAAGACCTCACCTGATAAAGCCCCTGGACCTTGGATCTCTAAACTGTGAGCTGCATTAACCTCTTTTTAATTTTTGGAGAGATTTTTGCTCTAGAGTGCGTGTACTCACTGGGGAGACAGAGACACAGAAAGTGAGAAATCACACCCCCAGAGTGGATGGCCAAACCACAGTCCCTTCTTCTCCATTCTCCTCCTGGGATCTTGGGCACACACGTACATGTGCCCACTGTGAGTTTTTATAACTTTTTTTTTTTTTGGTGGGGGAGAGTTCTTTTGGAGATAAAAAGATGCTTTCCTGTAGTTCTGACAAGCCAAAAGTTTAGATCTTTGTCTTTTCTCTTTTTTTTTTTTTAAGAATTATTTATTTAATTTTACTTATTCATTCATTTATTTCAGTTTGACCAGATAGAGACACAGAGAAAGAGAAAGAAAGAGAGGGAAAGTGAGAAAGCAAGCCACCAGGTCTGGGACTTAAACCGTGGTTGGCCAGGTGGGAGTATCCAGCACCTTAACCACCATGCCACCTGCTGGTCCCCTAACCCTCTATTTTTATAAATTACCCAGACTCATTTATTTTCTGTTATTAGCAGCAGAACAGATTTTTAAAAGGTAAAAAACTGATCAGCTTCTCGCACACAGAATATATTAGAAATGATGGAATGTATCGAACAAGACAAGGTTATAAAAGAGACTGAGGCCCCAGTCTTGGAGTCTGTCGTCCTCTTGAATCACTTGCTTTTGGGGAAGCCCCAGTCCATGTCTTCAGGCAGCCCTGTGAATGAGTTTAGAAGGGGAACCTTCTCATACTGAGATCTGAAATCACTGCGGCCCGAACCAACACCTTGATTACACACTGCACCTTCCATACAGACCACAAACCAGAATCACCCAGCTGAACCACTTCTGTGTTCTCGACTTTCAGAAACTACAAGAAATTACGTATTTCTTCTTTCCATGGGCAGACTTTTCAGATAATTCGTTACACAGTGATAGATAACTAATACAACACAGTAGTACCTAGAAGGTTGCAAGTACTCATTAATGGTGTCTCTTGTTGGGACCAGCAGTTAGCATAATGGCTGTGTTACTGGACTCCCCCGTAGTTGACCACGGTTCGCGTCCCGGACCCAGTGGCTTAAACTCATGCCAGGTGTGTGTGCATGCGTGCCCAAGATCCTGAGAGGAGAATGGAGGAGAAGGGATTGTGGCGTGGCCATCCCCCCCTGGAGGGTGATTTCTTGCTTTCTGTCTCTCTGTCTCTCTCTGTCTGTCTGGCGAACGCACGCTCCCTATAGCAAAAACCTCTCAAAAAATTTTAAAAAATAAAAATATTGTCTTAAGTATTTAATAGAATCATAAGCTTGGAGCTAAGGGAAATATTAAGAGATCATGTGTTCCGGATGGCATGGTGGTTAAGGCAGCTGGACTCCCACATGGCTGACCACAGTTTGAGTCTCAGATCTGGCAGATTGCTTTCTCACTTTCCTTCTCTCTCTTCCTCAGTCTCTTTCTGGTCAATTTCAATTAAATAAATAAAATAATGACAATAAATAAAATTAAATAAAATAATTATTTTAAAAAAAAGAGATCATCTATTCCAATAATAGATGGGACATTAGAGCCCAACAAATTTACTGACTTACTCAGAGTCCCTCAATCTAATTTTCGATGATTTCATATTTGCGTAGTCAGGAGAAACTACTGAATTCATAGCTCTTTATTTTGCCAAATGAAGTAACTTGCTTCAGATTTCTTAGGAGAGCCTCCTCAATGTGAAAATCCCAGCCTGATGTCCGCAGTCCAGTGCGTAATCCTCACGTTATAGACTGGCAGTTTCTGGTCCCCCACTAATCAATTCTGGAGCATAAGGTATTTGAAGACCTGGTGCTTCGCATCGATAGGCATTCTTAGCCACTGTTCTCTAAAGAGTTTTAAATCAGCAGGGATGAGATTGGCTAAGTTCGTTCACTACCTAAAGGACCCAGCACGTCCGCTCTCCCTCTTGTGCCTTTCTTTTAGTTGTGCGCATCGTCATTTCACATATCAGCATTTGTGGTAATCGTAACAAGGTTGAATGAAAAACTTTAAATAAATAAATAAATCTTGTGCCTCACCGCATTAGGAGAAAGCAGGTGAGAGCCCATTTCAGTATTTTCAGCCCACTTTTTCATCAATTTGATAACCAAAAGGTAAAGTGCCTCTTATGAAATAAAATGATTAATAAAACTAACCTCTGTCTTAGTAACTGTTTTCATTTTCCTTACCAGTTTTTTTTTTTCCTGATAGCGTTTATTTATTTATGCCTATCCTTTACCTAGGAAGTATTTAAGGTATCTGAACAAAATCACATACAACAAGACAAAATCAAACGTAAAATATATAAACAAGGATATCAGGACAGGTGGTCAAGAAAATAAGACCGTGACAGTTAGTGGCATGGTGGTTAAGGTGTCCAGATCCCACATCACTGACGGTGCAGTTCCAGGTCTGGGCCCAGCAGCTTGAAAAACACATCAGGCTTGTGTGCCTGTAAGCCCAAAATCCTGAAAGAAGAAGTGGACGAAAAGGGATTGTGATGTGACCATCTCCCATGGGGTGTGTAGTGGCATGGTACTCTCTTACTTTCCTTCTTACTCTTTGTCTTCCTTTGGAGAGCATATGTGCTCTCCAGCCAATTCAGAAAGAAGGCCAAAACTGAATTTCGTACTTCAGATAAAAAGCCATGTATCACTTTTTGCTTGTGGGTAAACTGCAAAGTTAGATTTGCTCTTCATTGGACTATGTGTCAAGTATAGGACGAAGAGTTGGATAGTCAACCAATGCTCACACTTTACATCTTCCATATTTGTGACTTTTCCTACTTTTTAAATTATAGAATTATTTTATTATTACTATTATTATTTTATTTAACCAGAGAGAAACAGAGGGAGAGAGAGAGGGAAAGTGAGAAAACAAGCCACCAGATCCAGGACCCTAACCATGGTCAGCCATGTGGGAGTCCAGCGCCCAAACCACCATGCCACCTGCCAACCCTTCACCTACTTCTAAAATTAATTTGTAATCAAATCAATACTTGTGGCTTTCTCACCATCATTCATGGATATGCACAGGGAAGCAAAAAATATGAGTCACTGGATATGCACTTTCCCAGCTAAGGTTAAACAAAGCAACACCTTGCCTTCTCTAAGCTTTTACAGTGTAAACCAGTGGTTCTTTTCACAGTCTATTTAGTGCCGTATTTTTTGCACTTGTGTTTTTTCTTGGTGATTTTACTATTTTGAAAAGGACTCTCAAATGTATTGCCAAAGTGCTAGTTGATGTCCCTGGTACAAGAAAGCTGTGCTGTACCTTAAAGAAAAAATACATTTTAGATAAGCTGTGTTCAGATGTGATTAATAGTTCTATTGCCTATGAGTTCAATGAAAGTGAATAAACAAAGTATATTAAATAAAATATCTGCTACAAACCATTGGATAACGGTGTGCCCCCCAGAGTTCATGTTCTGGAAGCTTGGTCCCAGTGTAATGGCTTTGGGAGGTGGTGAGACCTTTAAAGGGTGGGCCCTGATGGTTAAGGCAGCCAGATCCCACGTGGCTGACCACATGGTCCTAGCTTCAGATGTGGCGGCTTAAGAAACAAGCTTGATGCATGTGCATGCTTGCCCAAAATCCTGAAA
>NW_006159458.1:8765229-8771955 GCF_000334495.1 Tupaia belangeri chinensis | reverse complement strand
TTCTGTCAACTTATTGAAAATAAAGTGATGCAACTTTACATTTAGTCAATAAGCATTTGTTGATTATCTATATAATGCATAATAAATCATCGGGAATTTGAAGTTAAAGGAAAATGTTTGGTAGACAGGGCTTACTCGTAAGTTACCAGGAGAACTTGTTTAAACAATGCTGAGAAAAGTGCTATCTAGGAGTTATGTTTAGAAACCGTAAATGTCATCATACAAAAATATTCTTTGATCTGCAATATATAAGTATACATCATGGTACAAAGTTTTAGGTATATTCTTTTACTGAAATATCAAACCTCGTTGAAGCTTCTTCAACTGCAATGTACTCAGAATACAATCTATAATCTACCCAGAATACATTCATTTAGCACATTCTTTGGAAAAACATCACAGGATACAAAATGGAAGGACCAAGAATGAAAGATCGTGAGCTGTCAGGACGTGAGCTCACATAGAGCTGACCCTTTTTTTGGTAAAAAATTGAAAAGGCCAATTTTGTCTTAATCTCTGTGCCTCAAGTTTTAGCAGGGCCATAGTGGACAAGAAAGAAAAATCATCTTTTCTTGGAGGAACTTGATTCAAATAGATTTTATATGTGTACCACTATGTTCCTTATTCAAATGAGATTTCAAATTCAGATGCTATAGAAGAGAAGATCAGCTTCCATAACAGTTTATTCTTTTAGGATACCTACCATCTTCACTTTCTCTTGAATACCCGAGAATTTCCCACTTAATAAGGCAGATACTGCTTCCCACTATAAAGCCAGACAGTCAGATAGTCCCTTTCCTAGAGCTCCTTGCAGGTATGGTATGAGCTTATGACCTGAAAGTTTCCCCAAACACACACTTCTGCTCAGATTAGTGTGGGAAGCTGGTGAAGAGAAGAAACTGCCCAGATTCTGTACTAAGGGAAGTGACCACAGGGGTGGCGATTGCATCTTGCTTCTAAAGGTGGTGCGGGCATTAATGTGCTGTCCTGGTTTGATGCGTGGTACCGGCTATGTCTGACAGTGGACACATCTGCAGGGACCCTGCTATTGGGAGTGGCACTGAGGGTGGGTGAGAAGTAGACCGGGCACATCCCAGGTCTCATGAAGAGAAGTCTATTCTTTCACAGGTTTAGACCTCTGCAGTGTACATGGGAGTGTTCAATGGCAATGGTGAATCAAGTTTTGGAATCTGTTTCTGAAAGATAGGCTCTCAGGCTTGATCCTCCAATTTTCCTACCTGTGAATCCTGAATAGTCTTCAAAATCTTTCTGTTTAAATGAATCAGGGTTAATTTCTGATGTTTTTAAGTAGTTAGCCTGACCAATATAGTTACTTTTTTTTTTTTTAACAAGTTTTCTTGGAATAATGATAAAAACTCACACCCTAGGTTTTGCTGGATAACCTTCAGAAAACATAGCTTCCTAATTTGAAAATATTTAAGAATTTTTGTGTGTGTGGTAAACTTCCTACTGTGTAGACAAAACGATCTTTCAAAAGACAAATGTTTCCATTTTTATTATAATACTTATTTTTAAAGAATTATTTGCTTAGTTTTATTTGAGTATTATTTTTAATTTGCTATAGGGCACATGTGCTCACCAGAGAGAGAGAAAGAGAGAAAGAAAGAGAAAGAGAAAGAGAAAGAAAGCTGTCTGGTTCGGGACTCAAACCGTGGTTGATTATGTGGGAGTTCAGTGTCTTAACCACCACACCACCTGCTGGCCCCTCTACTTTTTGCTTTAATTTACACACCAGAATGAAGCAAGAGATAGAACTAATGACCAGGATGGTTGAACAGAGCTTCTTTTGGCTGTTTGTTCCATTAGTGACTCAGTGACAAAGAGACAATTTATACTAGAGAATTCATTCCTAGGACTTTAGAGCTCTTTATTGAGCCACTCAGGAGCTGAGGACACCACAGATGTTCTGGGCAGGAACATGCTCATGGTATACACGGGTACTCCACAGGGCTGTGCCTTACACTATGGCACGGCCCTAGAGAGATGTCCACCAAAGCAGCTCTGGGAGGAACCAAAACATCCAGGTGAGTAGCCCTTGAATACCTGGCTTAACTTGAGGATACAACCAGCAGTGTTTTGAAAGGTAGACAACTCATCATTTAGGCAAGCCTCCTCAAATATTATAATTGAAAATTATGTCGTGTTAAAAAGTTCAGTGCCATATGGCAAAATAACCTAAAAAAAATTATAAAGAGTTTGATGTTTGCTTTCTGAAACTGACTACTGGAAACTGAATGCTCTTTTCTGATGAATCAGTGAGTACCTAGAGCGAGGTAGCTGCGTAAACAAAGGAGACTGACCACATCACATGCTGAAGAGATGGCCATGAACCCTAGGAAGAGGAGGCCAAGGAGGGATCTAGAGTCAAGGTCAACAAAGAGGCAATGACCTCCAGACCATAGTTTTATTCCCTGGAGAATGTATCTTTAAGATAAAAGCTTCTATATATATCTGCAACCATAAGATAAATAAGTGGAATAAAGCCAATTGGTTAAAATATAGAGAATCTCAGATAAATAAGCATAAAACTGTTGATTTGTTTAATTTTAATTTTTATAAAGCAAAAATTACAGAACGCTTTTTTTTTTTTTTTTTTTTTAACAGAAAACTTTGCATTCATTTCTCTGTTCAATGTTTCTTCCTTTTGCCCATCACATCCACATTCTACAACCCACTTCCCTCCCTTGCAGTCTCTAGTATTTGGGACAGAAACTACCCAGCATCTTCTTTGATTAAACTTATTGTACAATTAAACTTATTGTATGATTTAAAAAACTATTTTATTTTATTTGTTATTATTTTTCAATTTGATCAGAGAGAGACAGAAAGGGAAAGTGAGAGGGTAAGCCTCCAGATCTAGGACTTCAACTGCAGTCAGTCACACATGGGAGTCCAGTGCCTCAACCACTGTGCCACCTCCCAGTCCTTTGTATGATATTTTTAAGTGACATTTCTAAAACATATTGAAACTGCAAGGTTGGAAGTAAAGATAATAGAGTGAACACACATCAAAAATGAAGAAAGGGGGGCCATCAGGTGGCATGGTGGTTAAGGCACTGGATACTCCCCCATGGCCGACCATGGTTTGAGTCTTGGACCTAGCGGCTTTCTTTCTCACTCTCGCTCTCTTCCTCTCTCTCTCTCTCTGTGTTTTTCTCTGGTCAAATTAAAATAGGTGAATGAATAAATAAAGTTAAATAAAATATTCTTTTTTAAAAAAATGAAAAAAGATAAAAGGTTCTTGGGCCCTCCAGGTGCTATGGTGATTAAGTCAGTTGGATCCCACATGGCCAACTGCGTGATTAGAGTTCTGGCCCTGTTGGCTTGAAAAACATACCAGGTAAGTATGTATGTGCCCAGAATCCTGAGAATAACAGAGAAGAAATTGTGCTGTGGTCATACCACCCGGGGATTGCTTTTTCACTTTCTCTTTCTCTGTCTCTCTCTCTCTAGTGAGTGCATGTGCCCAATAGCAAATTAAAAAAAAAAAAAGATAAAATGTTTTTTTTCTTTATTGAAATATTTTTCCTTTTGTCTATGACAGAGTTCATGTGTGTATGTGTGAGAGAGAGTGTGCCTACCCACCAATAGGGCCTGATCATGCTGCAAACCTTCCTCATTCAATTGCTGATCTGGTCTAGATCCTGGACATGCATGTAGGCCCGGTGTGCCGTTGCCATGGCCAGGATTTGAACTCCAGTCAACCATGTGTGATCGTTTCCCCTGCACAGAGCTTGACCACTAGGCCATGGTGCTGGCCTAAGACAACAGATCCTATGACTGTCTTAATGTAGAATGGCGGTGGGCTCTAATTATTTCTGTAGTAATAAAGGGGGCAAACGGAGGTGTAAGCAAATAGGTAAGAGTATAAACAGGTTTAGGTAAGAGGGACTCCCACATGGCAGACTAATTTATGGAGTTTCTACAATACCCAGTCAGTAGAGGGGTCCTTTTTGTGTTATCTCATTGAGTTTTCACAAAAACTCTATGAGGAAAGTTCAATTTTTTTTTCTCATATAATTCTGTAGATTTAATGTGAAGACTCTGTCCAGCATTCTGTCACTCAGTGTAATACCACTAAATTAAATACCAAAAAAAAGAGGTCACACAAATTAAAAATAACATTGGCTTCCAATTGCTTACTAATTAGTAAGCAAACAGGTTTGTTTGTTACCACTCACAATGCTGAGCATCAGCTCACAGATATCTGAAGCGTTCCTCCTACTGAATATTTGCATAGGAAATTTCATGATGACTGAAAAGGAAAAACAATCAAAGTAAACATTTCGGAGAGTATCACCTCGATTGTGCTCAGCTGTGCAGAAACAAAATCATAACCAGATATACCTGTTCGTTAATTTTTGTTTCTTAACCTCATTGGCCCTGGACTGGGAGTGTTTACAACAGAACCGTCTTTTATGCTCTTCAATATATCTAGATAATCATGTCGATAGGGCAGTTATCCAATTTTTAAGTCAACGGTGATCAAACTTCCATGTGCATAAAAATACACTAAGATGTTTGCTAAAAAGGTATATTTCTAGGTCCCACCCCAGAGTTTGTGTTTCTGATATAGGTAGTCTGGGGTCATTTTCTCGAAAACTCCATGGGTGAGAAATGACAATGGCAACGACTGGAGCAGTATCTCAGGGCATGGGGCTGGTAGTGGTGGGATATTCAGAAGGCAATTCATTTATTGTCTGGCTCCGATTTCCCCCCAAATCTCTGCTTCTCTTGTCTTTAGCTCAAGTCTCCACCATCAGATCTGTTGATAATACCAAGAAGCAGTGCCTTTCTGGCTCATTGCCTTAGGCTCAGCTTCTCAGGATGACTTTGTTCAGCTGTTTCACCCACATCTTGGCCCTAACAATCAGAAATATGACTTTGAATGAATGAATACACTGTTCTGCTGCTTCAGATCTTTTGAAGAAGTGAGGTTCTATTCTGTTGGCAGAGACTTGCACTGGGAACCATAAAACCCCAAGTTTGGATTGGTTTGGTCACTAATGAGTTGCACAATTTTGAGTGAGTAATAATTTTTGGATTTAGACAATTTGTCATATGAAAAATAACAATGAAAAAGTCCCTGCCTGTTCAGATTATAGAGGGAAAGGTAGTCAGGTTCATAGGCTTCTGTGAAATAATAGATGTATTTGAAAGTAAATACTTACGTGGGCCAGCAGATTATATAGTGGTTATGTCACTGGACTCCCACATGGCAGACTATGGGTCAAGTCCTGGACTCTGTGGCTTGAAAATCACACTGGGCACGTGTGCATTTATGCCCATGATCTTGGGAGGAAAATAGAAGAGACTGTGGTGTGGCCATCTCCTCTAGGGAGTGATTTCTTACTTTCCCTCTTCTTGTCTCTGTCTCCTCCAGTGGGTTCATGTGCCCTAAGGCAAAAACCTCTTAAAAAAATAAATAAAAATAAATACTTATGCAAATGTTCAGGTATTAATGGTTAAGTTCAAACTCCCCCAAATCTTCCTTGTTTCTCATTCATGATTTCCCTTTCCCTGTACGTTAAGCATCTTTATTACCTTTAAATCTATTTTCCTGTCAAATTAGAGTTAATATGAAATTATAATTGATAAAATGTTTTAGTAGCATTAAATATACATGAGAAATCTCTTGTCTATAGATAAAAGGAACATATACATTAATTTACTTATTTAATACTTACTAATTACCTATGACACGTCAGGCACTTTATAGAAATTGAAAATATGGAGGTATACAAGGCTGATATAATCTGAATTGTCGTTGACCTCACATTCTGACAGGGGTGACAGATATTCAACTACTGGGAATATTTTATTCTCTACTTCTATGAGGTCAATGTTTTTAGTTACCATGTGAGTGCCAACACGAGATTTTTCTCTTTCAAAGGCTAGATTATTTCACTTAACATAATAATGTCCCCCAGATTCTTTCATATTGTCCCTAGTGACAGAATTTCATTTTTAATGGTGGAATAGTACTTCATTGTGTGTGTATAACACACACATTACATATGTGTGTGATATATATATATATATCACACACATATATATATATATATTATATATATAATATATATATGTAGTGTAGTGATCTTCTTTATCACTTTCTTACCTTTTTTTCCACTTAAAATTTATTTTATCTGATATAAGAAAAGAAACATCTACTTACTTTAGGTTTCTGTTTGCATGGGATATCTTTTTTTCTTTTTATTTTTTAAGAGTTTTTTGCCTTATGGTACCTGTGCTCACTGGAGAAAAAGAGACAGAGACAGTTAGAAGGAAAGTAGAAATCACTCCCCAGAGGGAATAGCCATGCCCCAACCTCTTCTCCATTCTCCTCCCAAGATCTTGGGCATGCAAGCACACATGCCTGGTGAGATTTTCAAACCACCATGTCTGGGACTCAAACTGTGGTCAGTCATTTGGGAGGCCAGCAGCATAACCACTATGCCATCTCATGGCCCTAGGATACCTTTTTCTATCTCTTCAGATTCATGCTATGATTCTTTTTAAAAGTTATTATTTATTATTATTTATACATTCAATTGCTATATATCATTTAGATTGTAAAGAGATTTTAACCCAACATGATATATGCCACACATCAGGTGAGTTGAGCATACTAAACATGGCATCATCAACAGGCAACAAACCATATCTGTATCTGGCAAATGTTTTACTTCTCCATTTTTTCCCCAA
>NW_006159458.1:8748047-8765187 GCF_000334495.1 Tupaia belangeri chinensis | reverse complement strand
ACTCTTTCCTTCACCCCCTCTTCTTCCATTTTGTCCCCAGTGTCCATAACAATTTTCAGTGCTTTTATGTCCTCCAGTCTTTCAGTGTCTATCATAAAGTGTAGACAGTCAGTATATTTTAACTGGAGACATGCAATGTCTCTGTTTCATAGCCTGCCTTGCTTCACTCAGCAATAAATCTTCCATATCCATCTACTTTCATATGCCAGAGTCTTGTTTTATTTATTTATTTATTTATATTTTTTTATTTATTTTTATGGCTGAATAGTATTCCATGGAGTATATGTGCTATACTTTTTCAATCCATTAATCTGTTCGTGGGCATTTGGGTTGGTTCCATGTCTTGGCAATCATGAATAATGCCACAATAAATTTAGTTGTGCAAACTCTTTTCTGACTGAGCATTCTCCTGTCCTTTGCGTAGATACCCAGGAGTGGAATTGCTGGATCATATGGTAGTTCTATTTGAAGGTCTTTGAGGAACCTCTATATAGTTCTCCTCAGTGGCTGGACCAATTTACATTACCACCAACAATGTAGGAGAGTGCCCCTTTCACCACATACCCACCAGCACTTATCATTTTTATTTTTTCTTTTCTTTGGAGAGGTTTTTGCTATAGGGCACGTGTGCTCGCCAGACAGACAGAGAGACAGAAAGCGGGAAATCACCCCCCAGGGGGGATGGCCACGCAACAGTCCCTTCTCTTTCATTCTCCTCTCGGGATCTTGGGCATGCACGCACATGCGCCCGGTGTGAGTTTAAGTCACTGGGTCCGGGACTTGAACTGCAGTCGACTACATGGGAGTCCAGCGACATAGCCATTAGGCTAACAGCTGGTCCCTGCACTTATCATTTTTTTAAAAACCTTTGCCATTCTAGTTGGGATTAGATGGTATCTCATTGTAGTTTTGATCTGTCTTTCCTTCATGATGAGGAATGTTTAGTATTTTTTCATAATCTTTTTGGCTCTTCGTATGTCTTCCTTAGAGAGTTGTTCAGCTCATTTTTCCATCTTTTAATTAGGTTAATAATTTTTTTCCAGGTAAGCCACTTGAGTTCCCTGTTTATTCTGGTTATCAGTTCCTTACCTCCTGAGGCATAGTTTATGAAATTTTTTTCCTGCTCCAAGGTTTTTTTTTTTTTTTTTTTTTTCGAGGTTTTCACGCACACGTGCCCGGCGTGAGTTTTAAGCCACCGGGTCCGGGATGCGAACTGCGGTCGACTACATCGGAGTCCAGCGACACAGCCATTATGCTAACTGCTGGTTCCCTCAAGGGTTGTTTTTTCCTTTTTCTTTTTTCTTTTTTTGAGAGGTTTTCGATATAGGGCGTGTGCGCTCGCCAGACAGACAGAGACATAGAGACAGAAAGCTAGAAATCACCCCCCAGGGGGGATGGTCACGCCGCAATTCCTTCTCCTCCATTCTCCTCTCGGGATCTTGGGCATGCACGCACACGCGCCCGGCGTGAGATTTAAGCCACCGGGTCCGAGACACGAACCGCGGTCGACTACGTGGGAGTCCAGCGACATAGCCATTACGCTAACTGCTGGTTCCCCCCCAAGGGTTGTTGATTCACACTAATTACTATGTCCTTTGCTGTGCAGAAATTTCTTAATCTGATGTAATCGCACTTGTCTATTTTGGGGATTATTGCCTGTGCTTTGAGAGTCTTGCTTAA
The DNA here is from genome assembly GCF_000334495.1 of Tupaia belangeri chinensis. Classification (NCBI taxonomy): domain Eukaryota; kingdom Metazoa; phylum Chordata; class Mammalia; order Scandentia; family Tupaiidae; genus Tupaia; species Tupaia belangeri. The sequence continues at coordinate 8,763,507 of NW_006159458.1, read as the reverse complement.
GAAGTCTTTGTCTACCCCAATGTCTTCCAGAGTTTCCCCAGTGTTTTCCAGCTGTAGTTTTATAGTTTGCGGTCTTAGGTTTAGATCTCTGATCCACTTTGTGTTGATTTTTGTTAATGGTGACAGATAGGGATTCGGATTCATCTTTCTCCAGGTGGATACCCTGTCTTTCCAGCAGCATTTGGAAAAGAGGTTTTCCTTTTCCCACTGGATTCATTGGTACCCTTTGTCAAAGATCAGTCGACTGTATGTTTTGGGGTTTATTTCCAGGGTCTCTACTCTGTTCCATTGGTCCTTGTGTCTGTTTTTGTGACAATACCATGATTATCATTACTACAGCTTTGTAATATATTTTGGGAACAGGAAATGAGATGCCACTCATCCCATTCTTTTTGTGTTGGATTGCTTTGGCAATATGGGGTATATAAAAATTTATCTTTAATAATTTCAGACAAATTCTATGATTGTCTTTTCTAGATCTTTGAAGGATGTCTCTTGTGATTTTTATAGAGATTACATTAAATATGTAGATTCACTTGGGTAGGGTTGCTGTTTTGATTATATTAATTCTCCCAATCCAGGAACATGAGAAGTTCTTTCACTTTTTTGTGTCATTTTCGATTTCTTTATTAAAATTTTCATAATTTTCCATATAAAGGTCTTTGACTTTCTTGGTTAGTTTTATTCTTAGATATCTTATACATTTTGTGGCTATGCTAAATGGGATTAATTTCTTCCGTTCTGTCTCATCTCCTTGTTGTTTGTATATAGAAATACTACAGATTTTTGTAAGTTAATTTTGTATCCTGCCCCTTTACTGTATGTATTTATAACTTAAAGAAGCTTTTTCATGGATACTATTGGGTCTTCTATGTATACAGTCATGTTATCTGCAAACAAATAATTCCAACTCTTCTTTCCACATTGGAATACGTTTTATTTCATTCTCTTGTCTGATCTGATCGTATTGGCTAGGACTTCCAGTACTATATTAAATAGGAGTGGAAAGAGTTTTTTTTTGAAAGAGTGGGCAGTCTTGTCTTGTACCAGTTTTTAGTAGAAAAGCTTTTAGCTTTTCCCATTCAGTAAAATGTTAGCTATAGGTTTTTCATAAATGGATTTTATTACAGTGACAAATGATCCTTCTGTGCCGATTTTACTGAGAGTCTTAATGACTAAGGAATGTTGTATTTTGTTGAATGCTTTTTCTGCATCAATTGAAATGTTCATGTGGTTTTTTATCTTTCTGTTAATATGGTGTATTATATTTATGGTTTTGAATATGTTGAAACACCCTTGCATCCTTGGAATAAACTCTACCTGGTTATGATGAATAATCTTTTTCTATATGCTGTTGAAAACAGTTAGCAATTATCTTGTTGAGAATTTTTGCATCTATATTCATCAGAGATATAGGTCTATGGTTTTCCTTTTGTGTGGTCTCCTTACACGTTTTGGGAATGAGGGTGATGAAGGTTTCATGGGATGAATTTGGAAGGATTCCTCCCTTTTGGATCTCTAGAAACAGTTTGAGTAGAATGAGGGTTACCTCTTCTTCAAAAGTTTTGTAAAATTCAGCCATTAGGGTCTAGAGCTTTATTTGTTGAGAGGTTATTTATTACTGATTCAATCTCATTGCTTGTTATGTGTCTATTCAGGCTTTCTATGTCCTCCTTGGTATATTATCTGTCTACTCAGGCGTTTTATGTCCTCTTGAGTTTATATGTGTCCAGGAATTTGTCCATCTCATCTAGGTTTTCTTCTTTATTGGTGTATAGTTGTTCATAGTATCCTCTAGTGATGCTTTGTATTTTTATGTCCTCTTGAGTTTATATGTGTCCAGGAATTTGTCCATCTCATCTAGGTTTTCTTCTTTATTGGTGTATAGTTGTTCATAGTATCCTCTAGTGATGCTTTGTATTTCTATGATGTCTGTTGTAATGTTATCTGATTCATTGTGATTTTATCTGGTTCCTTTCTCTCTTCTTAATTAGTCTAGCTAATGGTGTGTCTATCTTGTTTATATTTTCAAAGAATCAGCTTTTGCTTTAATTTATTTTATGTATAGTTAATTTATTTTCTATTTCATTTATTTCTGATTGAATATTATTTCTTTTCTCCTGGAATTTTTTTGGATTTTTTGGTTGTATTTCCAATTTCCTGAGGCATGATGTTAGGTTGTCTTTTTGCCAAATTTTCCGTCTTTTTCTTATGCACACTAATTGCTATGAACTTCCCTCTTATGACTACTTTTGCAGTGTCCCATAGAGTATGGATACTTATGCACTCATTATCATTTGTTTCCATGAATCTTTTGATTTCAGTCTTAATCTCTTCAGTAGTCATGAGGTCATTCAGAATTGGGTTATTTAGTTTCTATGTACTTGTGTATTTTTGAGTTTTTTTTTTTTTTTTTCCTGAGGTTAATATCAAGTTTACTTCCATCATGGCCAGAGAAAATGCTGCATATAATTTCTATGCCTTTGAACCTGCAAAGTTTGTTTTGTGACCTATCATGTGGTCATTCTTCAAGAAGGTACCATGCAGGGCTGAGAAAAATGTATATTTTGTGTTTTTTTGGGGGGTGGAAAGTTCTATAGATGTCTGTCAAGTCCATCTGATTTATGGTATCATTTAGGTCCTGAATCTCCGCTTATTTCTGTCTCATTGTTCTATCTAAAGGAGATAAGTGGGTGTTGAGATCTCCAACAGTTAGTGCGTTACAGTCTATCTCTCCTTTTAGATCTAGCCGTCTTTCCTTTACATATTTGGGTGCTCCTGAGCTGGGTGCATAGGTATTTATAAGCATTATATCTTTTTGATGAATAAACGCTTTTACTACTACATGATGCCATTCTTTGTCTCTTCTTACAGTTTTTTTCTTAAGGCCTGTTTTGTCCAAAATAAATATAGTGACTCCCACTCTTTTTTGGTTCCCACTTGCATTAAATTCCTTTATCTAGCCCTTCACTTTTTTTTATCTATGTATGTCTTTATCCATGAGATGTGTTTCGTGTAGGCAGCAGATAGAGGAGTTCTGGTTTTTAATCCATTCAACCAGTCTGTGTCTCTCGATCGGAGAATTTAATCCATTAACATTCAATGTTATTATAGATATTTCCAGACTTGTCCCTACCATTAAGTTAGCCATATTTTTGGTTGTTTTTTGTTCTTTTATTGCTGTCTGTCTCTCTTTAGTTTTCTATAGTACCCCTTTTAGAATTTCTTGACGAGCTGGTCTGGAGTTGGTCAGTTTTCTATAGTACTCCTTTTAGAATTTCTTGATGAGCTGGTCTGGAGTTGGTAAATTCTTTAAGGTTTTGTTTATCTGAGAACATTTTTATCTTCTTTTCCCATATGAAGGATAATCTTGCCAGGTATAGTATTCTTGGTTGATTTTTTTTTTTTTTTTCATTTAACACTTTGAATATATTTTCTCATTCTTTCCTTGCTTGCATGATATCTGATAAAGAGGTTTGTTGTTAGCCTGATGGGATAGTCTTTGTAAGTGGCTTGCTGTTTCTTTTTTTCCAACCTTAGTATCTTGTCTTTGTGGTTTTGGTCAATCTGGCTATGATGTGATGTGGAGAGGATTTTCTTGGGTTGATTCTCTTTGAGGTCTTTGTATTTCTTATGTCTTAATGTTTGAGTGCTTTTCTAGGTTTGGAAAGTGTTCTTTCAAATTTTTCAGAATAGATGATCAATACCTCAATTACTTTCTTCACCTTCTGGGATTCCAATTATTCGGATATTTGAGCATTTCATGGCATCTAGTATTTTTCGAATATTTTCCTTGGTTATTTTCTCTGTATTTTTGATAATTTTTTCTAGGCCAGAGGTTTTGTCTTTTACTTCTGAGAGTCAATCTTCTCCATAGTCTAATCTACTTTTAATACTTTTGAGGGGGGTTTTGATTTCCTATATTACAACTTTCATATCTAACAGTTCTGTTTGATTCTTTTCTATGGTTTCCAATTCTTCTTTCATTTCATGGAAGGTCTTCCTCATCTCTTGGAGCTCAATGTCTCTTTTCTCTTACATCTCATAAAGTTTTGTTACCATAAATATTCTACATTATTTTCTGATATTTTGGTAATATCCTCTAATTTTTCCCTGCTTGGAGATAAGTTACAGTGTTCTCTCGCTAGAGATATATTAGTTGATTCTTTTATCCTTTAGTCTCTTCTATGATTTTAGTCACTTGGTAATGTATTCACTTTTGACTAATTTGTTCGAGAAGGATTTGTAACTTTGAGCTTGTGTTTCCTTTTGCTGTGAAATAACTCAGTGCTATTTTCTCCCTTCTACTGTGTCCTCTCCAGTGTGGTAATCACAGGAGGCGTTTTGAAATTGGATTTATGAAGGGGAGTTCCACTCTTTTTATATCCAGTATGGTGAGGGGCAAAGAGTTCTCTAAATCTCACAACATTCATATGTTTAGCTACTGTGTACCTAGACATCTCTAGGCAGTGGGTAAGGGATGAACAGTAAAATAAGAAATTGAGGTAAAAGAAAAAGAAAGTAGGAAACAGAAATAGGAAGAAGTAGCAAAGGAAAAAGAAAGAAAGAACTGGAACAAACAGAGGAGGAAAAAAACCAGAAAATAAAATTGAGTTAAAAATGGAAAACGACAAGGTGTGCACAGCAGCAGAGGTAGAGATGGAGATGCCTCTAAGGATTTTGTCCTAAGTGAGGGAAGAAGAGACAAATTAGCAAGACAAAGAAGACAAAGACACAAGGGGACAGAAAGCTGTTTTTTTTTTTTTTTTTTTTGAGGAGGTTTTTCTATTAGGGGAACTGGTCTCTCCACAGAAAGTGAGAAATCACCTCCCAGGGGGCATGGCCACGCCGCAATCTCTTCTTCTCCATTCTCCTTGGCATCCTGGGCATGTGTGCACATGTGCCCAGAGTGAAGTTTAAGCCACCGGGATGGGGATACGAACTGCGATCGACTACATGGGAGTCCAGCGACATAGCCATTATGCTAACTGCTGGTCCCCCTTTTTTAAAAAAAAAAAAAGAAAAGAAAAAAAACCAGAAGGGACAGAAAAGAACAAGAGGGAGAGGGAGACTGCCTACCTGACTAGCACTGGGGTCTGGAAGAGGGGATCTTGGTTGGAGTGCTTCACAACCATGAAGCCGAACCCAGAAAGGGCAGTAGAGGCAGAGATGGAGATACCTGCAAGGATTTTGTCCTGACTAATTCATTCTATGATTCTTTAAGGTGAGATCAGTTTTTGTAGGTAGCATAGAGTTATCCTTTAAAAAAAAAAAATCTGTTCAGCCAGTCCATGTCTTTTGATGGCAGAATTTAATCCACTTATATTCAAGACTATTATTGGTAGGTGTGGAGCTACTCCTGCCATTTTGTTTATTGTTTTCTAATTTATTCCATTTCCTTTATTTCTTTCTCTTTTATCATTTATCCTTATGGTTCATTGGTTTTCTGTATTGAGTTTTATTCCTTTTTCTTTCTAGTTTATGTGTCTGTTATATAAGTGGGTTTTACACTTGTGTTTTTGTGATAGTAATTATCATGCTTTGTTTTCTAGATATAAGTTAACCTTACGCATTTCTTGTAAGGCCAGTCTAGTGGTGATGAATTTTCTCAGTTTTTTTCTGAGATAGCCTTTATTTCTCTTTCATTTCTGAAGAATAGCTTTGCTGAATATAGTATTCTTGAATAGAAGTTTTTCTTTCAGCACTTTGAATACATTACCTTACTATATCCTGACCTATTAGATTTCTTCTGAGAAAGCTGTTGTTAGTCTAATGTGGATTCTTTATATATACTTGACATGTTTTCTCTTGCTGATTTTTAGAATTCTCTATCTGACTTTTGATAGTTTGATTATAGTATGCTTGGAAAGTATCTTAAGAGTTCATAAGTATCATAAGTATTCTTAGAGACTTTGAATCTAAGAAAGAGCTTTGGAATCTGGATGTCTGTCTTTCTTTCAAGACTTAAGAAGTTTTTCTCTATTATTTTGTTAAACAGGTTTTTAAAATGTGTTTTCCTATCTCATCTTCCAGGAGTTCTATAATTTGTGAATATTATCTTGCCTAATCATGTCTCATAAGTCTCATGGCTTTCTTTACTCTTTTTATTTGGCTGTCTTGTTTGATTGTATTATTTTAAATAATCTGTTTTTGAATCATTTGTGAACATTATCTTGCCTTATCATGTCTCATAAGTCTCATGCTTTCTTTACTCTTTTTATTTGGCTGTCTTGTTTGATTGTATTATTTTAAATAATCTGTTTTTGAATCAGAGATTCTTTTGCATCACCTAGTCTGTTACTGAAGCTATTTATTGTATTTTAACATGTTTATTTATTAACTTCTGCAGTTCCAGTATTTCTGTTTGGCTTTTTTTTTTAAGCGAGTTCTATTTTTGTGTTTTTGAATTCTCATTCTGGTTTGAACTTATCTATATTATCTTGTATCTTACTGAGTTTCTTTCTTTCTTTCTTTCTTTCTTTTTTTTTTTTTTTGAGAGTTTTCTTGTCATCAGGTACATGCACTCACTGAAGAGAGAGAGAGAAATAGAAAGACAGAAATTAAGAAGTCACCCCCTCCCCCCTGCCAAAGGGGGATGGCCATGCATCAATCCTTTCTCCTCCATTTTCCTCTCAGGATTTTGGGCATGCACACACATGTGCCCAGCATGCCAGGTCTAGGACTTGAACCACAGTTGACTACATGGGATTCCAGTGAGGTAACCATTATGCAATCTTCTGGTTCCCTCTTGCTCAGTTTAAGAGCATTACTTTGAATTCCTTTTCTGGTAGTTAGTAGATTTTATTTTTTTTGGCATCTAACTAGAGAAATATTTTGTTTATTTGAGGGTGTCATACTATCTTCCTTTCTCATGTTCCTTGCATCCTTATACTGTTATTTGTGCATTTGGTGTAACTGATGCACAGTGTGGTTCTTGTGGTAAAATACTTTCTCCTGGAGATGGGCCTAAGGTTGTTGGTTAGGTTATGTGCGTGTGCTTTGATTTCAGATTGACTCAGAAGTGTATTATGTGTGCAGTTTCCTCAGCTGTATATCAGTGATATCTGTAAGTGTCTCACTGATCTAGGCTGTAGAGATTTGTGGGATTGGCCTGCCAGCTGGAAGCTAGCTCTACCAAAGTCAGAAAAGGTTTGCTGGTGTATAGAGTTGCTCCCATGGCTCCAGGTACTGCCTGGGGCTGGCTATGAGTCACCAAGATGTTTAGGTAAACTGTGGGAAGGGAGGAGTCACTCCAGGAGCTGGTATCCAGTTAGGCATGAAGCTGCTGGCCAGACTCTGTGATCTGTAGGTAAGTAGGGTCATTTCTAGCATTGGTACATGGCTGGATGTGGAGACACTGGCCTGATATTATAGTCTCTTGGGGGGCAGAGCTTCTGTCATTATTGTCATGAAGAGAATGGGACTGCTGGTCTGTCTCTGTGGGTCTTACATGGGAAGAGCCACTGCTGATAGCACTTGTATATGGTAGCTGTGCATGGGGCTGCTGAACAGTCTCTGTGAGCCTCAAATGGGCAAGGTCACTACTAATTCTGGAACACTGGGCTTAGGGAATTCATTTTTTCAGTGCAGGTTCAGCATTGTCAGAGCTGCTACTAGTGCTGGTGTATTGGACATGGGGCCTATGTCCTGTTTTGCAGGCTCCAGGTAGGTGGGGCCACAATTATCACTTGGTTGTGGTTAGATGATGCTTCAAAAGCATGCTGAGTAACAGCTTCCTGGGTAGGAAATAGCAGAACATAGGCTGGGCTTCTTATTTGAGGCTACACAATGTTGTGAACTCCCCAGAAGCTCCCCAGACTAGGCTCAGGGCCTTTGAGGACTGTAGGATTTTCTTAGAGCAAAGACATCAGATGTTCATGGCAACAGTAGGAGTTGCTGGGAGCCTGTTTCTCACCTGCCACATGAAGCCCCTTTGTCTGAGCTGTTCCCAACTGGGGGAAATGAAGCAACAGATGGAGAGTACTTCTTTTCTTCTTTCTATGTCCGTCTTGAGTCTTCTTGCACCACTGTATCTCTGCCAATTCCTTCACTCCTTCAATTATTCTGGGTAGTAATTCAGTGTTTTCCTTCAATTACTCTGGGAAAACATCTGATGTTTACTTCATGATTTTGGTTCTTTTCTGGAGGAGGGAAGTACACTTAGCTCCTCTGAACAGTCATCTTGCTGGAAATCTAGATGAGGTGTTATTTATTTATTTTTTTTAATTTCCAGAAAGTTTGTGCATCCACAAGAGAAAGATAGGAAGAGTGAGAGGGAAAGTGAGAGAGAGGAGGAAGCACCCTTCTGATGGGATGTGGTCATACCACAATCCTTTCTCCTCCATTTCTTCATCCTGTTGGGATTTAGGGCATGCATGCACTTGTGCCTAGGATGTTTTTCAACCTGCTGGGGCTGGAATTTGAACTACAGTTGGTTATATGGGATCTGGCTCCTTTAACCACTAGGCTATGGAGCTGTTCTTCTAGATGAATCTTAATGATTGAATGTTTGGTGATATGGCAGTTGAAGGTGTTCACATTTCTCATGTGTCTGGCTGTGTATGTATAATTGTGAAAAGAGACTATTCATCACAACAGCGCCGATCTCTTCTTACACTGTCCCGCTGCCCTTACACAGCAGTAATAATGAATCCTGTGGCTTTTTTTTTTTTGTACTTAGTACATTGTTACTAAAAGAGTAGTGATTTAGAACTCAAAGAAATCTGTATAATATCAACTTTGTCATTAACTGGTATAACAAGTCTCAACAATTTAGTGTAGATTTTGTCATATTATTTGTGAAATATTAGATTATAAAGTATCTAGAATTCTAGTTTTAAGTTTTTATGGTGGTTTCTATTGATCTAATTAGGTTAAATAAGTTAAAATTTACTTACACAGTAATCTTTCATTTAAAGAATAATTTATTTAGGGACCAGCAGATGGTATAATGGTTACATCACTGGACTTCCACATGGCTGACCATGGTTTGTGACCTGGATCTGGAAACTTGAAACTCACACTTGGTACATGTGCATGTGTGTCCAAAATCCCAAGAGGAAGGAGAATGGAGGGGAGGGGATTGTAGTGTGGTCATGCTCCCTGGGGAGTGGTTTCTCACTTTCTGTCTCTCTGGCAAGTGCACGCCCCGTAATAAAAATCTCTCTCTCTAAAAAAATGAATTACTTAATTTTATTTAACATTATCGTTTTTTTGATTTGCTCCAGGGTATGAGAGAGAGAGAGAGAGAGAGAGAGAGAGAAAGAGAAAGAGAGAGAGAGAGAAAGAAAGATGCCCATTCTTGTTATCATTGCTACTATTGCCCTAGACGAAGTCACTATTCATTCTTTCTTGGACTACTATGATATTATTCTAACAGGTTCCCCCCCTTCCATTCTTGTTCTCCTCATAGCTCACTCTCCAGGAGGATATTTTAAAAATATAAATTAGGGACCAGAAGATGGTATAATGGTTACATCATTGGATTCCCACATAAGTCAACTGCAGTTCGAGTCCTAGACCCCGTGGCTTCAAACTCATGGTGGGAATGTGTGCACATGTGCCCAAAATCCCAAGAGGAGAATGAAGAAGGGATTGTGGCACAGCCATTTTTTTCAGTGCAGGTTCAGCATTGTCAGAGCTGCTACTAGTGCTGGTGTATTGGACATGGGGCCTATGTCCTGTTTTGCAGGCTCCAGGTAGGTGGGGCCACAATTATCACTTGGTTGTGGTTAGATGATGCTTCAAAAGCATGCTGAGTAACAGCTTCCTGGGTAGGAAATAGCAGAACATAGGCTGGGCTTCTTATTTGAGGCTACACAATGTTGTGAACTCCCCAGAAGCTCCCCAGACTAGGCTCAGGGCCTTTGAGGACTGTAGGATTTTCTTAGAGCAAAGACATCAGATGTTCATGGCAACAGTAGGAGTTGCTGGGAGCCTGTTTCTCACCTGCCACATGAAGCCCCTTTGTCTGAGCTGTTCCCAACTGGGGGAAATGAAGCAACAGATGGAGAGTACTTCTTTTCTTCTTTCTATGTCCGTCTTGAGTCTTCTTGCACCACTGTATCTCTGCCAATTCCTTCACTCCTTCAATTATTCTGGGTAGTAATTCAGTGTTTTCCTTCAATTACTCTGGGAAAACATCTGATGTTTACTTCATGATTTTGGTTCTTTTCTGGAGGAGGGAAGTACACTTAGCTCCTCTGAACAGTCATCTTGCTGGAAATCTAGATGAGGTGTTATTTATTTATTTTTTTTAATTTCCAGAAAGTTTGTGCATCCACAAGAGAAAGATAGGAAGAGTGAGAGGGAAAGTGAGAGAGAGGAGGAAGCACCCTTCTGATGGGATGTGGTCATACCACAATCCTTTCTCCTCCATTTCTTCATCCTGTTGGGATTTAGGGCATGCATGCACTTGTGCCTAGGATGTTTTTCAACCTGCTGGGGCTGGAATTTGAACTACAGTTGGTTATATGGGATCTGGCTCCTTTAACCACTAGGCTATGGAGCTGTTCTTCTAGATGAATCTTAATGATTGAATGTTTGGTGATATGGCAGTTGAAGGTGTTCACATTTCTCATGTGTCTGGCTGTGTATGTATAATTGTGAAAAGAGACTATTTAACACAACAGCGCCGATCTCTTCTTACACTGTCCCGCTGCCCTTACACAGCAGTAATAATGAATCCTGTGGCTTTTTTTTTTTTGTACTTAGTACATTGTTACTAAAAGAGTAGTGATTTAGAACTCAAAGAAATCTGTATAATATCAACTTTGTCATTAACTGGTATAACAAGTCTCAACAATTTAGTGTAGATTTTGTCATATTATTTGTGAAATATTAGATTATAAAGTATCTAGAATTCTAGTTTTAAGTTTTTATGGTGGTTTCTATTGATCTAATTAGGTTAAATAAGTTAAAATTTACTTACACAGTAATCTTTCATTTAAAGAATAATTTATTTAGGGACCAGCAGATGGTATAATGGTTACATCACTGGACTTCCACATGGCTGACCATGGTTTGTGACCTGGATCTGGAAACTTGAAACTCACACTTGGTACATGTGCATGTGTGTCCAAAATCCCAAGAGGAAGGAGAATGGAGGGGAGGGGATTGTAGTGTGGTCATGCTCCCTGGGGAGTGGTTTCTCACTTTCTGTCTCTCTGGCAAGTGCACGCCCCGTAATAAAAATCTCTCTCTCTAAAAAAATGAATTACTTAATTTTATTTAACATTATCGTTTTTTTGATTTGCTCCAGGGTATGAGAGAGAGAGAGAGAGAGAGAGAGAGAAAGAGAAAGAGAGAGAGAGAGAAAGAAAGATGCCCATTCTTGTTATCATTGCTACTATTGCCCTAGACGAAGTCACTATTCATTCTTTCTTGGACTACTATGATATTATTCTAACAGGTTCCCCCCCTTCCATTCTTGTTCTCCTCATAGCTCACTCTCCAGGAGGATATTTTAAAAATATAAATTAGGGACCAGAAGATGGTATAATGGTTACATCATTGGATTCCCACATAAGTCAACTGCAGTTCGAGTCCTAGACCCCGTGGCTTCAAACTCATGGTGGGAATGTGTGCACATGTGCCCAAAATCCCAAGAGGAGAATGAAGAAGGGATTGTGGCACAGCCATTCCTCCTGGGGGTTATTTTACACTTTCTGTCTCTCTGTCTCTCTCTTGTCTTTCTGGTGAGCACATGTGCCCTATAGCAAAAATCTCTCTGTAAAAAAGAAAAAAAAAATCTATCTTTTTATCTATCTATATAGATCTAGATATCTAGATCTATCTATATCTATAAGATTACGCTAATTTATAGCATAGATTATGTATCCCAAATCACCAATACCTAAATCACACCACTGACTATTATACACAAATCACCCCACTGACTATTATACCCAAATCACCCCACTGGCTATTATACCCAAATCACCCACTGACTATTATACTTAGAATAAAATCTGTACTGCTCACTCTTTCTTACAAAGCCCTCCTTGGCTGTTTTCTGCCTGCCTGTTTTTCCTCATCACCTACCACCCCACTGTTCCATATCCGGTCTTTAGATACACTATATTTCACTTCTTTCCTGGAACATGCCAATCTTCTTTTTGCCTTAGCAGGCTGTTTCTTCTGTTTGGATGATGCTTGCTTGGCTCATTGCATGCCTGGTTTCTCCTTGTCATTCAGTTTTTATCTTAGTTAGCATCTTAGATGCTGCCTCTTCAGAAAGACTTCTCCTGACCACCCAGTCTAGTGGCCACCTAGTGACTCTTGATGTTTTTGCCATATTTAAATTTTGATGAAGAGTATTTATCATCCTCTGCTGTGTCAATTATTTATAGATTGATTGGCAATCTCTTCCTCCTCAGCAACAGAAGAGATTTTGGTTGTCATTATGTCTCTTCAATGTAAAACAAACTTACATGTTAGATACATGGAAAATATTTGATAAATATACAAATGAATGGGGATATATCATTAAATAAGACAGTTCTTACACTTGTGGAGTTTAGAATCTGGCAAACAAAGTATACATAATTTATTTTAATCTCAGAGTTTATGAGCGGTTAAGAAGTTATAATATTTCTTTATTTCAGCCTCAAATGTCTTGTGCACAGTTGTCGAAGCCTGTTTAGTGCTGCTGCATTAAACACACACTATTTCTTTTGGAGTAAGATAGATCAGACTATAAAAAAGGAAAAAAAAATTCAAACTAATACACTGATGAAAATATTATTGAATTCTCTATTATATCCAAATAAATAATCTGTGTCCCTAAACTATTAGTAATGTTGTTACTATATTATACTTTTCAATACTCAGCAATTTTGGTAGGATGTCAAATATTTTTCCAATTTTTCATAAAATATTAAAGCAACAGGATCTGAAAGACCCTGTAAGGGATCTGGCTTGGGCTCAAAAGAGCTAGGATATTTAACAATTTGTTTTGCCTCTAAACTATTGTGACCTCTGGACCTTTCTGTACCCATGTTTCCCCATCTCTAAAGAAAATAATGTAATGTAAATGTATTATTTTAAGCTAACACAGGAGGCAACAAGTCAGATTCTTCCAGTCTTTTAGCTACTCCCTGAAGATTGTTGAAGAGCCTTGAAAAATATCTGTTGGCTCAGTTGGTAAGAGATCATTTACTGCACCATTTTTCAGAGAATGGGCTGCCATTCCAGGATCATGCGAGGGCATTGTAAGGTCTTATTTTTCTTAATGTTATTTTCCCCACCAGCATTCCAGAATGTCTGAAATATCTTCACAATAAGTGTTCCTTTGGGTTAAGAGGTTATCTCCAGGGAGACATGTTTAAAATGAGTTCCTGTGCAGATAACACTTGAGCACCATTTAGCACATCTGTGCCAATTGAGTTTAGAATACAAGTTGCCTTTCAGAAAACTTGAGCTAAGGAAACAGAATATGTTGTTTTTTGTTCCTTCGTTCCATGCATCTATCCACTCTTGGAGTAGTTACAGAGTACTTCTATAGTCAAAATCTCTGCTAGGACAGAATTAAAAATAAATAATCAAGGCCAGTTGGTGCCATAGTGGTTAAAGCAGCTAGATCCTGGAACCAGCAGATTGCATAATGGTTACATCACTGGACTCCCATGTAGTCAGCCACAGTTTTGAGTCCTGGACCTGATGGCTTAAAATTTATGCTGGGTGCATGTGCTTGTATGCCCAAAATCCCGAGAGGAGATTAGAAGAGAAGGGATTGAGGTGTGGCCACCCTCCCACCCCACCCCCCCAGAGTGGGGGATGATTTCTTGCTTTCTGTTTCTCTGGTGAGTACATGTACCCTCTGAAAAAATCTTTCTCTCTTAAAAAAATAAATAAATAAAAGGCAGCCAGCTCCTACATAGCTGACTATACAGTTCTAGTCCTAGACCCATCAGCTTGAAAAACACTCTGGGACCATGAGTGTGCATACCCAAGATCCTGAGAGAAGAATGGAGGAGAAGGGATTGTGGAATGGTCACCCCCCTGGGGAATGCTTTCTCACTCCCCCAACCCTCCTCTCTGTCCCTCTCTCATGTGAGTGTATGTACCCTATGGCAAAACTACAAAACAAACAAACAAACAAACAAACAAACAAAAAAACCAGACTCTGTCTCAAGTAATTTTCAGAGAAGTAGAGCTAATGAATGCCTAGAAGTTAACTAGATTGCTCCCTCTCTACAAAAAAGAAGAAACTGATTAATTTAACCACATTAATATTATATTTATCAATATAGTAAAAACTTCTTTGGGGTAAAATTATCATAAACAAATTAAAATGTGGATAACACATTGGGAAAAATAATCTGAAACTCATTATGAACAATAGATTAATCTCCCTAATGTATGCAGAGCTCCTAGAAGTTGACAAGAGAAAGACTACATGAGTTTTTTATGGTAGGCAGATAATATGAATAGAAATTTTATAGGCAAGCAAATGCAACTAGGCCTTGAAAAATGTCGAGTCTGCTCAAAGTCACTCATAAGATAGATGCCAATGAACTATATACCAAAAATCATTTTTTACTTATCATTTTGAAATGGCATGATTACTTGTAGTACAATTTGGTATTAATGCATCAAAATTATGTATATTATAATATATTTTCCTTTGGACCCAGAAATTTTACTTGTACAAATTTGTCCTACAGGTAAAACTGAGCACATAGAGAATTATTAATAGTTATATACAAGCTTATTTGTTGTAACCTTGTTTGTAATAGACATGTTTGGAAATGCTCAAAGTGTCCACCACTGATGGACTGATTAAATACATGATCCATTCCCTGCAATGCAATACAGGCAGCTTTAAAAAAGAAAAAGAAGTTCTCTATGCACTGAAATGGGAGTTTTCCCATTGTATTGAGCAACGAAAACAGAAAGATCTAGGAGAGTAGGTACAGTATTTTATATTTTGTATAAGACAGTGGGAAAAATATGAATACAAATTTATATTTGATTATAGTTATATAAAGAAGTCCTAAACAGATAACAGAAGAAACTAATAAAAATGGTTACCTTTGGGGTGGTAGGTATTGAACGGAGCAGATAGAAGGAAGAGGGAGAGGAGAGGCCTATTTTTTTTTTTTTTTAAGGAGGTTTTTGCTATAGGGCACATGTGCATGCCGGAGAGACAGAGAGAAAGAAAGCGAGAAATCACCCTCTACCCTGGGTGGATGGCCACACCACGATCCCTTTTCCTCCATTCTCCTCTCGGGATTTTGGCACGTATGCACATGCACGTGGTGTGAGACCCACTGGGTCTGGGACTCAAACCACAGTCAAGTATGTGGGAGTCCAGCTATGTAACCATTACCCCATCTGCTGGTCCCAAGAGAAGCCTTTTACTTCATTGTTTTAAATCTTGCTTTATTTTATAACAGGTACATTGGTTACTTAGTCAAAAATAAAATTATAAAATCAATAAAATGATTCTGACTCTTTA
>NW_006159458.1:8741616-8748019 GCF_000334495.1 Tupaia belangeri chinensis | reverse complement strand
GGAAAACTACAGATAATTATATTTCTTGAATTAATTTAGTCTCATCACTTCCCAGTTTTATCTTATCATTAATTTTCTACAGAGCCTCAAAGAATATAATGAATCCAGAGCCCATCAGGAGAGGATGAAGTGCTGTGGTCAGCCACAGGCAAAATTGGACCAATTAAAAGTTTTTCCTCCTGCTCCCTTAATAATGTCAATTTCCTTTGTTAATCCTATTTCCCTAAAAAAGCAAATAGCTCAGATGGTGCTAATTTAGTACCAGTTATAGATACGGCACACGGGACAAGCCACTGTGATAGAATAAGTACTAGTATAAGCCATTTTATGACAAGCTAGATCATTTCTTATATGATTATTCATTTGTGATTGGCGATAGTGCTCTATGTCATGTAGGAAGTTCAAGAATTGGCAAAGAAAAAAAAAGATTTTACTATAAGATATTTTACTGGAAAAGGCCAAGCTTTGATATTTTTGGCCTACAAAGCTGATTAGCTCAGTACAGTCAAACACCAGATTTAATTTCATTAAATTAACCCATGTTAAATATACAGAATTAAAAATGATTTTTTCTTATTTATTAATGTCTTAAATGCTACCCCTTGTACTTGAAAATAAAATGCAAGGCTCAACCTTATGATTGAAAGATTAGATGAGGCTTGAACCAGTAAAAATAGCTTTTTTAAAGGAAAAGTTATTTTGAGTGGAGTGCTAGCTGTACTAGACAAATTCAGTCGGGCCTCTTCAGTCTTGTCAAAGCTTAGCACAGTCCAGAAGGCACTAGTGTGTATGCCAAAAAATCAGAGCAGCAGCAGTTAAAAAAAAAATAAGAGCACTAAGAAATATTAAATGGAAAGCCAATGCCTATAAATAAAAAGGCAAGTGAGCACTAATCAATCATAAGTAACTCCGAACAGAAAATAGGAGTTGGAAGGGTGAGAGAGATTTCACATACAACATATGAGACTAGATACAAATGATTTAATTAAACTGTGTTCCTTCTACACAAGACTCAAAATCTCTAAATGTTAAGAAAAACTGGAGTATAGAAATGCAACGTCTTGCTTTGCAATCTATAGCGGGTGAGTAGCAAGGCATATGCCAACAGCAGAAATAGAAGCAGTTGATGAATCCCGGGTGAGGGGAGTATTGCAAGCTCCGTGACCATTTCTTGCTATTCATTTCAGCTCTATGATTCCTACTGAAGGGCCATGCCCGGTCCACTATGAACAAACAACAGTAGTCTCCACACATTTGGAGTTTGGGGTTAAAAAACCCCAAAAATCAGAATATAAAACTAATTTGAATGAATATCACATAAATGCAATAAAAGTTAAAATAATTCAATTAATAAATAAAATAGATGTTGGAGGAATCAGAGGGAAGGTCGGAGGAAAGAGGGAAGGAAACTGGTCATCAAAAGCATGAGGTGAAGAAGGGGAGGTGTTCATAGCTGCCTGCTGGCCAGCTTCAGGGTGAAAAAAAGGAAGTTAACTCTAGAGTTGTCTAGTTGACCTTAAGGGCTAGACTCGTCTTAGGAAATTACTTAAACTGCTCAGCAAAATCAGACCATATGGTCTTCTTTCTAGAAGGAAACTTGAATCTTTTTAAGTAAGAGGCCCACTCAGCGCTCCGACATTTAGATTCCAAGAAATAGATATAGGTTTATAAAAACAAGCTCACAGACTTCTTGGCTATCCATGATTTTATGTCTTGAATTAAGTCAGAAAAAAATGCAATTATTCTCTCCTTTGTACATTTAGGTTTTAAAATAAAGGGGAAATGAAATTCTGGAATTAAAATCTGACACATTTTCTAAGATCTACATGCATATCTATGTCTATGCCTATGTCTGTCTGTCTCTCTCTCAATATATTCAATATATATATATATATATACACACACACATACATTCATACATACATCTCACTACTATTGTTCGTTCTCAATTCTGTGAAACTGGAGAATGTGATGACATACCAGAGACCAGAATGAGTTTTACTCTTATCACAAACACTGGAAGGCATGAAGTTAAATCCATATAGCAAACCCAAAAATCAGCCTTCCAATCTAATAAATGACAGCCAGAATTCTCAAGGGAAAAAGGTTATTTTTAAAAGCAAGATGATTTTGATGGTTAGGAGCTCTGATAATGGGAAGCAAAAATGGCTCACAGGAAAGGCGCATGTACTGCTAATAGATTGACTGGAAAGAAAAACATGATTATTGGTGTTTTTTTCCCCCTACCAGATCCAGTGATATCACTACTGCAATCTGTTATTTATATAGAAAGGCAGTAAACAGTGGAAAGGAGAGTATCTGTACAGGAACATCTTCTCTGAGAAGTTGCTTGAAAAATAAGCATGTGATGAACATGTGAGAAGCATTTATGCAGTTGGCAGCATATAAATTCTCAGAACAGTAGGGGATAAAAATGGGGCAGATAAAGAAAACTCAGGATTAGATCCAGATAAACAATGAGGCGTTTGTAACATATTTATTTAACAAAAGACTGGGAATACAATCATATACCTTAAATGAAACTTAGCCTGCAATGACAATTAAAAAAAAATAAATTAGATTCAGACTGAAAATTTGAAGACTCTAAAATTTTACTTTAGCGCATATGGTAATCAACCAACAGGAGGGTCTGGCTGTGTTTTGTTTCTCTGCTTCAAAACAGCTGAATATACCTCCCTGTGAAGAGCAGTTTATATCCGGGTTTCTCAACCTTGGCCTTACTCACACGTGCCAGATAATGCTTTGTTGAGGAGAGTAGACCTGCGTGTTTTAAGATGTTTAGCAGTGTCTCCGGCTTCCACTTACTACTTTCCAAAGTATCACCCGAGTTAGGACAATTAAAGATGTCTCGGGATAGTGTTAGCTATCTCCTGAGGGACAAAATCTCTCCTAGTTAAGAACTATTGGTCTATATCCATTACTTACTAAAAAATCAAACAAATCTGAAAGTTATCAAAGGACCTCTAGGTGAAATATATACTTATATGTATATTTTTAATTGCCAGAGAGAGACACAGAGGTACAAAGGGAGAAGAAGAAAGCACCCCTCAATGGGGTGTGGTCACACAGCAATCCCTTCTCCTCCATTCCTCCATCCTGTTGGGATCTGGGACAAGCGTGCATACGTGCCTGGTGTATTTTAGACGCCACTGGTGCTGGGATATGAACTTTGGTTAGTTACGTAGGAGCTGGGGCCCTTTGACCACTAGACCACAGCACTAACCCTATACTTCATTTTTAAAAAACATGATTTTAGGCTTAAGGTGAATTTGTAAGAACCGTGCAAATAATAAAACAAAGTATGGTTGGGAAAATTTCTTTACCAAAGGAAAAAATAAAACTCAGGGAGACTCTTTAATACTGAGTGCATCACTCAAAACCCACTTTGTTTTTCAGTGTTCCCTTTTCCTATACAGGCTAATTTCTCTCAGCAAAGTACATTCCAAATGAGAAAGTCTTTGAGTACTCATTAATGTTTTCCTATGGGAAAGCTAGATTTTTCATCTTCCCCTCTCATTTCCCACTTAGGCTGACATATTGGAAGTGCTGGGGCCAGGGGATGTTATCACTAAACCACCCTGTTCCTTTTCCCCATTGCCTGACCACCTGCTCGTGAGGGCAAATGACTTTTTGGTCACAGTTGGTAATAAAAGTTGCTTTGATCTACGTATTATTCATTTAGTCACTAATATACCCAGTTCAGTGTAATAATATGTGCAGTTTCATTGGAATTTCTGTGTCCTACTTTGTGACTGAGAGTCTGCTGCCTTTATTTAGAAAAATATGGTCAGTTTCCTATCTATTTCTAACTAGAGTTTTTATCTCCCCATCGCTTCACTCAATAGGCTGATTTTTGGACCCTCTAAGAATTGCAGTAGGAAAATAAGTAGCCAAAGGAGGCTGAAAGGTTTCACTTGACAGATACTGCTGTTGAGTAATCAATACCCTCTGAGCTTCCTTCTCTTGGTGTACTTACAGTGAGTTCTCCAGGGACCACCTCCCCCTTCCAAAGCACTTAACTATGGCTATGGTTGGTTTTGTATCTTCTTAGCTCCTTGGGGTCTTGTGATATCTTGTCCCTCCAGGGACTTTTCTCCACAAGCTCTAAAACAACTCCATGCTAGCTCTCTCTTACATAGCCCACATCTGGAAAGCAGGAAATACTCAAACATTTGCCCTGACAATGCCTGCACATGTAGAGCATGCCAGTGCTGCATATTCTCTACTCTAGTGGCGGAGGAGCAGCCAACAAACCAGTCACCTGCCCTTTGGAGTTTACAGGGGGGATAAAACATCAGATCAGGCTCCCTTGTGGTACAGGAGACATACACTGAAACACTTGGGGGCCTTACGAAGCCCATTCCTTAAGCCTGAGGGGAAGAGCAGATGCATGTACCCTTTCTCCAGGAGGTGCATGGTATGACTCACAAACCAGCTTTCTTCCAAGAAATTCTTCTCTATGCTCCTACTTTACCCTTTTATACCTGTCAAAGTATACTTTTCAAAAAGTTAAAAGCCTGATTCTCATACAAATATGCAGTGGGCACATGCCAAAGAGTTGTGTTACTCATAAATGAGTGATGAAAATGAGAGATGGTTCAATTGAGGATAAGAGTATGTAAGAGTATGCTGAAGTATGGAAATACAACATAATATAGTTGGTGAAAGGAAGAAAGCTGAAAGAAGATACAAAAGTTAGACACAAAGCTGGTTAAGGTCCTACAGAGTAATGAAGGTGTGCCCTTTGAGATTGTTTTCTTCTACCAGTGAGACATCATTTACATCTCTACTGGACACAAATGATTCGTGACATCAATTTTCTACAAGTTAGTACCTAATGTCACAGATTCTAGGCCCTAAGCTATAGTAATGAGGAAAGTTACCTTTCCCAAGAGCAGGGCTATAAAAACCACAGCCTACAGATCAAATGAAGCCAGGACTATTTTTATAAATAGAGTTAATTTTTTTTTTTTAAATTTGCTATAGGGTACGTACATTCACCAGAGAGAAAAAGAGAAAGAAAGTAAGAAAACATCCCTTGGGGGGGATAACCATGCTGTGGTCCTTTCTTCTTCATTCTCCTCTCATCATTTTGAGCATGCATGTACACATGTCTGGTCTGTATCTCAAGCCACTGGGTCCCAGACTTCAACTGTGCTGTCAGCCACGTCATATCCAGCTGCCCTAACCACCACCCACCTGACTGGTCCATATATATAAAGTTTTATTGGAACACAGACACTCCAATTCTTTAAAAAAAATTGCCAGAGAGCACATGTGTTCATCAGAGAGAGACAGAGAGACAGGGTGGGGGAAGGAGAACACCACAATGGAGAGTGGTAATGCTGCAAATCTCTCCTCTTCCACCACTGCATCTTGTGGAGATTTGGAGAGTGGTTACACATGAGCCATGTGTGTTTCTCAATCTGCAAGGGCTAGAATTTTGAACTATGCAATCAGCCACGTGTGATCCAGCTCCCTTAACACAAAGCCACTGGGCTGGCCTACTCTAATTCCTCGATGTGTTGTCTATAGCTGTTTTCATTCTGCAATGGCAGAGTTGAGTAATTGTGGTACATACCATATCTCAAAAAGCTCCAAATGTCAATATTGTAGTGCCATTTACTGAAAGAGCTTGCTGACTGCTCCCATAGAGCACCAGATGACTTACAGGCAGTATTCATAGGCCATGCTTTTGCATGCCTTGAAGGGGCACATAGTAGTCTTTTTGCTGTATTTCTAAATGTTGAGTATTTTTTCTTAACATTATGAGTGACAGGCTAAGAGTTGCCAAATTGGGTTTTGGCCACATTGTTTGCATGTTCATATCATCCTTCACTTTGGAATTTGAAAATGGTTGGGATTCTTGGGAACCAGCAGATGTCATAATGGTTACATTGTTGGACTCCCATGTAGTTGACTAAGGTTCTGGACTCAGACCCAGTTAAAACTCACACTAGGCATGTGTGCATGCATGCCCAAGTTCCCGAAAGGAGGGGAATGGAGAAGAGATTGTGGTATGACCATCTCCCCCAGGGGGTGAATTCTCACTCTATCTCGCTGGCAAGTCCATGCACCCTATAGAAACTAGTTGAGATTCCAAGCTAAAACTAATATTGAAATAGTTTCACCTAGATATTATATAAAGATATTATCCTCAGTAAATTATGACCTCATTTTGGGGATCATGCTTTTGTATATTATTAAATAAAAATTTTTCACAAGTTAAAAAATAATCTAACTTTTTACTTTGCAATTAGTAATCAGTGAAAATTGAAGGTGACAGTAACAGCATCTGATTCTACATAGCTGTTGAAATAATTTAACTATTTTTTTAGAGGTTTTTTTTTTTTTTTTTTTTTTTTTTTTTTTATAGTCGTGT
>NW_006159458.1:8727082-8741602 GCF_000334495.1 Tupaia belangeri chinensis | reverse complement strand
GAGACAGAAAGGGAGAAATCACTCCCCCCTTCCCCCCAGGGGATGGCCATGTTGCAATCTCTTCTCCTCCATTCTCCTCTCAGGATCTTGGGCACACATGCACACGCACTCGGTGTGAGTTTAAGCCATCAGGTCCAGGACTCAAACTGCGGTCTACTACATGGGAGTCCATTATACCAACTGCTGGTCCCAGAATAATTTAACTTTAAATTATGTATCATTTTGATTTTATCTTTCATTGGGAAAACAGCAACAATTTAAAAATTTTTATGATTTCTTGTTACATTTATTCATTTCTATCTTCATAGCATAAAAGATAAATTTTCAAAGCATGTATGCAGTGCATGACAATTAAAGATATTACCATATATGTCATTTTCAACAGAGAACTTGATCTTTACATTTTTGTGCCTATTAAATGTTTTTTTCCTGAGCACTTCCCACTCACCCGCTACTATTCACCTCCTTCTATAGTCTTTGGTATTTGCATTTGCCCTCTCTACCATTATATCTTCAAATCTTTCAATTTCTGCCATAGAGTGCAGACATTTGGTGTACAATGAATGGAGATAGTCATGGTTTGTCATTCATAGTCTGTCTTGCTATCATTAAATATTCTATATTTATCCATTTTGTATCAAATGACAGTCTCATTGTTCTTTTTTTCTTTTTTTGGAGAGGTTTTTGCTCTAGAGCACATGTGCTCACCAGACAGAGAGAGACAGAGAGACAGAAAGTGAGAAATCACCCCCCAGGGGGGATGGTCACGCTGCAATCCCTTCTCCTCTGTTCTCCTCTCAGGATCTTGGGCACGCACTCACACGCGTCCGGCGTGAGTTTAAGCCACTGGGTCCGGGACTTGAACCGTGGTCGACTACGTGGGAGTCCAGCGACATAGCCATTACACTAACTGCTGATCCCTAGTCTCATTGTTCTTAATGACTGTTAAGTATTGCATAATGTATGTATGCTACATTTTTTTCAATCCAATCATATATTCTTGGGAATTTAGGTTGATTCTGTTTTAGTGATTGTGAATAATGCAGTAAGAAACATGGATGTGTAAGTGTCTTTCTGACTGTTTTCCTATTCTTTGGGTCAATACCAAGAAGTGAGATCACTAGGTAGTACGGTAGTTTATTTGTAGGATTTTGAGGAACTTCCAAATTATTTTCCACAGCAGTGGCACTACTCATTCCTGCCAACAGTGGAGGTGATGTCTATTTTCCACAACAGCTTTGCCAGCATTGTCCTTCTTTGTTTTTCTGATCATAGCCATTCTCACTGGGGTCAAGTGGTATCTCATTGTGGTTTTGATTTGTATTTACCTTATGATAAGAGATGTTGAATTTTTTATATGTGCTTTTTGGCTATTTGAATGTATTTTATTTCTTTCTTTTTTTTTTTCTTTTTTTTTAGAGATTTCTGCCTGAGGGTGTGTGTGTGCTCATCACCAGAGAGAGACAGAGACAGAGAAGTAAGTGAGAAATCATCCTCCCAGGGGGATGGCCCTGTCACAATATCTTCTCCATTTTTTTCCTGGGATCTTGGGCAAACACACCAATGCACCTGGCGTGATTTTCTTTTATTTGGTTGAAAGTATTTACATTTATTAAATTTACCATCAGAATAGAATGTCTCCTAAACATCTATATCATGAGGAGAAAAAGTCCAACATAAAGCAAACGAGTTTCTTGTCCCAACTCCTTCACAATGCACTGCTGAAGAAGTTTCCACTTCAAAAAACTGTTGAAGTCCTTTCTAGTTCAGAAGGGTGGACATTTGGTAGTAGGAACAACTTTTTCATCTCATTAACTGGAATGTACATGGTGTTTTGTTTTCCATTTTCAAACATAGTCTCTGTACCAGAATCTGTAAGGCAGCAGGCACTCTCAGGGGTTCAGGGATAACACCTGTATTCCATCAGTCTGCGTGGCCTCTGAGCAACAGGAAGCTTGGCCAGTGTGGATGACCATAGTTCAGCTCTGTGGGGCACTGTGGAGTCAACAGACCAACTTTTCTAAAATTAATTACAATCATAGATGTACCCTTTTCCTGGTATTCTAATCCCACTGAAGACTTTTCATAAAGATCTTGTTCCTTTGAACATATTTCAGACACAACATATTGCCTTCCAGGTGGGGGGTGGGAAATTTCAGGCCGTAAGTAGGAAGAGTACACACACACTCTCTTTTTGCTTCTCAGGAACCCAGGCTTGTCCAGCATGAAACTTCAGGTGAACCCAACCACCTGTGTTTGCAGGGGGACTTCTCCCATGGAACATGCACCACCTGACACCATAGACATCTTGTGGGAATTCCACAGCTTCTGATTCTGCTGCCTCCATCTTACTAGCCATGGATGTAACTCTGGCCCAGGAGGCCAGCACAGCCTCTGGGGAAGAGGTTTGGAGTTAGGCAAAGCTTCTGGAAGTGGAGGAGCCACTTCTAGAGAATTAGTCCTTTCAGAATACATCCCTTCCTGAAGACTTTCTGTAGATGCTTTCCCTCTGCCCACCTTTAGCTTTTTTTTCATAATGATGTCTCAATCCTGGTCTCTTTTGCTGTGGTAGGAATATCCTTTTGATTTAGATAAACATAGGCATACAGTATCCTATGTGTCTAATTTCTGGCCTTTGGAGTTGATCTTTAATTGTTGGCACCAAGCCTGCAAAATGTCTTGGTGAAACCAGTTGACTGGTGGCAGTTTAGAGAGTAATGGGGGGATTGGCATCTTTTTTCTGAGGCTGTAGGTTGTCATTGCATTTTCTCTCTTTTGGACAGGAAGCTTTGTCATCCTTCACAGATCATTTTAATTTTTCCCCCTTTGTTGAGGTTGGTGGTAACCCTGTAGGTAGATGTGCTTGGCTGACTGGAAGCCCACTGCGTTGAGGTTGGTGGTAACCCTGTAGATGTGCTTGGCTGACTGGAAGCCCACTGTTGCTCTTCAGTTTCTATAGATTCTTGTTCACACTTAGGATTTCCATATTCTTCCTTTGACTTCTCTGTGGATTTCCACTCCTTGCTTCTTGCATTTTCCATACTCAGAAAGTAGAGTAGGTTGATAAATGAAAATTCTTCTCACTTCCCGGTCTGTGGACTTGATTGCTTTTTTCAGGCCCATTATGATTTTCAAGTCATCAGGTATGGGAATCAAACTGCAGTCAGCCTTGTGGGAGTCCAGTGTAACTGTTATGCCATCCTCTGGCCCCTGTATGTCTTCTTTATCTGTTTAGCTCATTTGCCCATTTTTAATTGGATTTTTAATTATTTTTTCTTTTTGTGAGTAAAGTGGTTGAGTTCTCTATAGATTCTTGTTATCAGTCCCTTATCTGAAGCATAGTTGACAAATATTTTCTCCCATGCTAAGGGTTTCTTTTCACTCTAATTGTTTCCTTTGCTGTTAGAATTGTTGCCTGTGCTTTATAAGGGTCTTTTTAAGAAATCTGTGCCTGCTCCAATATCTTCAAGTGTTTCCACTGTATTTTCTACCAGTAGTATTATAGTTTGAGGCTTTATATTTAGCTATTTGACTCATTTTGACTTGATTTTTGCTATTGTTGAAAGATAGAGGTTCAGTTTCATTTTTCTGAAGGTAGGTGTTTAGTTCTTCCAGCACTATTTGCTAAAGAGACTTCTGTTCCCTACTGGATTGTCTTGTGTCTTTTGTCAAAAATCAGTTGGCTGTGTTTTGGGTTATTTCTGGATTTTCTAATCGATTCCATTGGACTATATGTCTGTTTTTGTGCCAGTATCATGTTCTTTTGATTATCACAGCTTCAATATATTTCAAGGTCAGTTAATGAGATGCCTACTACTTTATTCTTTGTGCACAGTATTGCTGTGGCTATATGAGGTCTTTTATAATTCCAGATAAATTTTATGATTTTTTTTCCTATTTTTGTGAAGAACGTCACTGGTAATTTGATTGGAATTGCATTGAAGGTGTAAATTAATTGGGTCAATTCCAGACATTTTGATTATATTAATTCTTCTAGTCCCAAAACATGAAATATCTTTCCATTTTCTTTGTATTATAATAAATTATTTCTTTCAGTTTTTCATAATTTTCTTTGTAGAGGTCTTTCACCTCATTGGTTAAATTTATTCCTGGTTTGTTTTATTTGTGAGGCCATTATAAATGGAATTACTTTCTTCATTTTGGCCTTGCCCTGTTCATTGCTGTTAATATAAAAATGGTATAAAGTTTTGTATATTGGTTTTATATCCTGCCACTTTACTGGATTTATTTATCACTTCTAAGAGTTTTTTCATGGATTCTTTTGATTTTATATGTATATAATTATGTCTCCTATGAATAGGGACAATTTCTCTTCTCCTTTTTCTATTTGAATTCTTTTTATTTTACTTTCTTGTCTAATTTTATTGTCTATGACTTCCAGAAATGTGTTGAAAATGAGTGGAGAAAGTGGGCGGCCTTATTTTTATTCTAGCTTTTTAGTGAGAAACCTTCCAGCTTTTCCCCATTCAGTATGATCTTAGCTATGAGTTTGTCATATATGGATTTTATTGTATTGAGAAATGTACTCCTATACCTGTTTTGCTGAGAATCTTGATCATGAAGGGATATGTACTTTGTCAAATGCTTTTCCAGTATCAATTGATATGGTTATATAGTTTTTATCTTTCCTTTTGTTAATGGGATGTATAAGTATAATAAATGTTATTATATTTATTACAGTATATGTTTTACATATGCTGAACTATCCTTACATCTGGGATAAAGCCTACTTGATCATGGTGTGTAATCATTATAATGTGCTGTTGAATTCAATTTACTCATATCTTGCTGATAAATTTTGTGTCTGCAGGGATATTTGTATGTATCAATAGTTTTCTTTTCTTTCTTTCTATAAGTTTTCTCTTCTCTTCTTTCTTTCTTTTCTTTTTCTTTTTTCTTTTTTTGGTTATGTCCTTGTCTGCATTTGATGTCTAGATGATGGAACTTTCATAAGATGAGTTTGGAAGAGTTCTTCCCTTTTCTATCTTGAAAAATAGTTTGAGGAGAATTGAGATTGGCTCATCTTTAATGATTTTGGAAAGTTCAGAGGTGAAGCCATTGGGACCTGGGCTTTGTTTTGGAAAGTTCGGAGGTGAAGCCATTGGGACCTGGGCTTTTCCTTGGGAGACTATTGCTGATTCAATATCATTGTCTATTCAGATTTTTTATTTCTTCTTGGTTCAATCTAGGTAAATTATTTATGTCCAGAAATTTGTCCATCTTATTAAAGTTTTCTTGTTTAGCCCCACTCCTTTGACCTCTGTGGCCATAGCTGCCGTGACCACCTCTCGAGAAGAGAGGAGGTGGCAGAGGAGCCTATGACGCTTGTCATCCAAGTCCTCCAGTCATGCCACCTGAACGTGTGTAAAATGTTCTCCTGCGCCAAGCTCGCCTGCTCCCCTGCTCTGATCCGAGCTGGATCCAGAGTTGTAAACAGACCAGTTTCTGCATTAATGTTGTCTTGACCTGAGGCAAGGACTGGAGAAGGCTATACATTATTTAATGGGGCTCTGAATGGTGCAGCTCAGCTAATCCAGAGGGGATTTCAGACCTGTGCAATCAGCAGAGACCTTGATACTGCTGTCAAATTTATTGGTGCTGGTGCTGCAACAGTAGGAGTGGCTGGTTCTGGTGCTGGTATTGGAATAGTCTTTAGCAGGCTTATCGTTGGTTAGGCCAGAAACCCTTCACTGAAGCAGCAACTGTCCTCTTATGCAATGCTGGGATTTACCTTGTCTAAAGCTATGGGCCTCTTTTGGTTAATGGTTTATTTTTTGATTTTGTTTGCCATGTAACAGAAATTACTGCTTGAAATATTGGCATTCATATTAATTAAGGATGCAATTCTGTGTATCTTACTGTGGCCTCAAAACTAGTGTTGGTGTCATGGAAATGTACGTTATTTCCAAAATCATCTCATTCAGGTTAAAAACTTAAAAACAAAAATAAAGATTTTTGTTTATTAGTATATAGTTGTTTATAGTATTCTTGCATGATTTTTAGTATTTCTGATAAATGTGGGCAGCAGGTATAAACATGCTTCATTACTGATTTTATTTACTTTGTTCCTTTCTCTGTATTTTTTAAAAAAGTAGTTTCCTTAGCGTTTACTTCCTTGTGCAAACTAATTTCTATAAACTTCCTTCTTATGACTGCTTTTTCTTGTCCCAAAGATTCCAGAGAATCATGTTTGCTATCATTGGTTCCAATAAATCTTTTGATTTCAGTCTTAATTTCTTCAGTAGTTTTGAAGTTGTTTAAGAGTAGATATTTAGTTTTTGTGTTTTTTGTGCATTTTCAAAGCATCTGTCTATTGTTGATTTCAAGTTTAATTCTGTTGTGATTGGAAAGATGCTGGATATAGTTTTTCTACTTTTAGATTTTAAAGGCTTGTTTTGAGCCCTCTTACGTGGTTGAGCTTCAAAAATGTCCCATGTAGATATGAGTTAACTGTGTGTTTTATGGTTGTTGGGTGAAAAGTTCTATAGATGTCTCTCAGGACCATTTGTTTTATGGTATCATTTAGTTCCTGTGTCTTTTTTTGTCAAGATGACCTGTTTGGTTGACAGTGTGGTAGTGAAATCTCCAGAAATTAGTGTGTTGCATTCTAGCTCTCCCTTTAGAAATAGCAGTCTTTCTTTTACATAAGTAGGTACATAAGTATTTGTAATTCTTACAGCCTTTTAATGAATTAATTTTTTAGTTAATTTATTAATAATTACTTTTATACAGTGTCCTTCTTTGTCTGTTTTTACAGTTTTTGTCTTGAAGTCTATTTTGTCTGATAATAGTATCATAATTCACCATTTTTATGGTTTCTGTTTTCCAGTCCTTTACTTTCAATCTATAAATAGCTTTATCAGTGATATACGTATTTTGGAAGCAGCATATAGAGGACTCTTTATTTTTTTCTTTTTAAAATCTATTCAGCCATTTTTTTTCCTTTTTTTTTTTTTTTATTAAAGCATTAACCACATGCCACCTGGTGGCTCCCAATTTGTGTTTTTTAATTGGAGAATTTTATACATTAACATTTAAAGTTTTCAGCATTCACGGACTTATTCCTACCATTTAGTTAGTCACTTTTATTAGTTTTTTTGTTTGTTTTTATGTATTTTTTGTTATTGTTGTTCTCTTATTTCTATTTGTATCTCTTTTGTTCTCCTGATGTCATATTTCCTTAATTATTTTTGAAGAGCTGGTCTAGCGTTGGTAATTTCTTTTTCTTTTTTTGTTTAGTGGAGAACAATTTTATTTCTCCTTCACATTTGAAGGATAATCTTTCCAAGTGTAATATTTTGGCTGAATATTATTTTTTTCTTTCAGAATTTTAGATTTGTCTTCCCATACTTTCCCTGATTTCATTGTTTCACTTGAGAGATCTGGGGTTAGTCTGATGGGGTAACCTTTGCAAGAACAAAGCTTGTCCTTATCTTTTTCCAGTTTAGCTATGATGTGCCTTGAAGAGCAGCTTATGTTGAATCTGTATGTCTCTGTATGTCTCTTTAGATTTGAAAAGTTTTCAAATAGTTTTTCATGAAAGAGATTGTCTATGATTTTATCCATCTTTTGTCTTCTAGAATATCCATTATGTGGATTTTCAGACACTTAATGGTGTCTAGAATTTCTTGCATGTTGTCTTAGTTTCTTTCGGTTATTTTTTCAATGTTTTTGGCAGCTTGGACTCAGTCAAAGTTTTTGTCTTCTGGGTCAGAGATTCTTCTCTATGGTTTAATCTACTGTTAATACTTTCAAGGGAGGTTTTTATTTCCGGTATTATATCCCTTATCTCCACAATTTCTGTTTGATATTTATTTTTTTAAGATGTCTGTCTCTTTATGGAATTCCTCCTTCAAATCATGAAATAATTTTCTCATCTCCTGGAATCAATGTATTATATATTTGTTTATTAGTTGTGATATAGTCTTTAACAAAACATTTAACCGTGTCTCTCTCTCTCTCTTTAAGAAGTGGTGTGAAAATGGGTAAATTTAGTATGGAAGATCTTTATTTGGCTACATCTATGTTTCCTTGGTCAGTTCACTTGACTTATCTGCTGGTTTTTCATAAGCATTCAGTAGGGATTACAATGAAATATATTCCTATTTAACTTACAAGGCAGCTGAGTCAGTGCTTCGTAACCTATAAGGTTCTGAATTAATGTTAGCCAGTTAATGTTACTTGTGTTATTATTGGTGACAACAGAAATTTAAGACTGTTCTAAGTATATTCTAATTAGATTTAGATTTATCAGCACTTTTCAGATTTTGTTGTTTGTAGAGTCATTATCATTTTCTCCAGTGCCATCTCAAATTTCCTAGGATTTCATCAGAAATTGGCCCTCTGGCTATTTCTACCTTACCTCAAAATACTGTGGTTCTTGGGACCAAGAGGTGGCACAGTAGCTAAGGTGTTAGACTCCCACGTGGCAGACTGTGGTTCAAGTCCTTGACCCAGTGGCTTGAAACTCATGCCAGGCATGTGTGTATGAGTGTTGAAAATCCTCAGAGGAGATTGAAGGAGAGGGGATTGTGGTTTGGTCACACTCTGGGGTGTGTGTGTGTGTGTGTGTGTGATTTCTCACTTTTTGTCTCTCTATCTCTCTCTGTGTCTCTAACAAGTGCATGCACCCTATAGCAAAAATATCTTTAAAAAAATGCCATGTTTTTCTTTTTGGGTTCTCCAATACGTTGTCTATCTTTTACAGATAAATTTTTTACCTTCTATTGATGTCTTGAATTTGCATGTAATGTTAATTTCTATTAGAAATTTAAAGAGGTAAGGGCCAGAAGGCGGTGTACTGGTTAAGGTGCTGCACTCTCACATGGCCAACTGTGGTTTGAGTCTCAGACCTGGCAACTGGAAACTCACACTTGATGCATGTATGCACATGCCTGATATCCCAAGAGGAGAAATGAGGCAAAGGGACTGGCATGGCCAAGATCCCTGGGTTATGATTTCCCATTTTCTCTCTCTCTCTCTGGTGAGTGCATGTGCCCTATAACAAAAACCTCTCTCTCTTAAAAAAGAAAACATAAAAAAGGTAGGCAATATGAATTAGACAAAAATATCTAATTGAAAAGCCAAAACACTTCTAATAAAACAGAAGAAGAGCAAAATACTGAAAGTTACAGTGACAGGTAAATGCCATGCAAATACTTATCAGTATTTAAATGGGTGGTGTGGTGATGAGGTGAGTGTGGACAGAGAACAAATAGGCATACTGTGAAATAATGCAGAAGGCTCTTGGTAGTTGCCTTAATGTTTTTGTCAAGACTGGCTTTCTTGGTACCCTTTCATCTTTTACTACTAGGAATAAGTATACCACAAGGAGAATATGGGAGACAGGCATGATGGCATCTAGTACATAGTAAAGCTCCTGTGGTGGGTTCAATTTCTGAGAGTTTTAAGGCTTTCAGGGAACAGCCTGCCATGAATGACTATAAATTCTACATTAATAAAATGAAACAAATGGCAATTAAAGCTACATAGGTTAGACTTTAAAAATGACTGATATTTTGTTTAAAAAACATAATGTTTGTACAGGATGTTGTGCAGATTCATATTGCCACTGTAACAAATTCCCACAGACTCAGTGCCTTAAAAGAATGCAAATTTATTGTCTTATAGTGTCGTAGGTTGAAATTCCAAAATGGGTCTTATGGATCTTAGACCAAGATTGTGTTCCTTCTGGAGGTGGACTTGTTCATCATCTTCTCCAGCTTCTATCTACCTTCATGCCTTGGCTCACAACCTCCTTACTCTGAAGTCTGCTGGTGAGTGCATGTGCCCTATAACAAAAACCTCTCTCTCTTAAAAAAGAAAACATAAAAAAGGTAGGCAATATGAATTAGACAAAAATATCTAATTGAAAAGCCAAAACACTTCTAATAAAACAGAAGAAGAGCAAAATACTGAAAGTTACAGTGACAGGTAAATGCCATGCAAATACTTATCAGTATTTAAATGGGTGGTGTGGTGATGAGGTGAGTGTGGACAGAGAACAAATAGGCATACTGTGAAATAATGCAGAAGGCTCTTGGTAGTTGCCTTAATGTTTTTGTCAAGACTGGCTTTCTTGGTACCCTTTCATCTTTTACTACTAGGAATAAGTATACCACAAGGAGAATATGGGAGACAGGCATGATGGCATCTAGTACATAGTAAAGCTCCTGTGGTGGGTTCAATTTCTGAGAGTTTTAAGGCTTTCAGGGAACAGCCTGCCATGAATGACTATAAATTCTACATTAATAAAATGAAACAAATGGCAATTAAAGCTACATAGGTTAGACTTTAAAAATGACTGATATTTTGTTTAAAAAACATAATGTTTGTACAGGATGTTGTGCAGATTCATATTGCCACTGTAACAAATTCCCACAGACTCAGTGCCTTAAAAGAATGCAAATTTATTGTCTTATAGTGTCGTAGGTTGAAATTCCAAAATGGGTCTTATGGATCTTAGACCAAGATTGTGTTCCTTCTGGAGGTGGACTTGTTCATCATCTTCTCCAGCTTCTATCTACCTTCATGCCTTGGCTCACAACCTCCTTACTCTGAAGTCTGCTTCTGTTGTTGGATCTCTTTTTCTGATTCTTGTGCCTTCCTTTTAAGAGAATCCTCATGATGTTAGGCTGACACAGAAAGTCCAGGATAACTCTCCATCTGGAAGTACTTAACTTAGTCACATCTACAAAGTCCCCTTTGCCATATAAAGTAGCATAGTCACAGGTTTTGGGGATTAGAACTTGTACATCAGGGGTGGGGGTGTGTGTGATTATGCTGCCTATCACAGATGTTTAGAAGCCAGAAATATTCTGTTATTCTGCTATTCTAAGGAAACATTGTTAGAATATTAGAGTCTTTTTCATTATTTGAAAATATATGTGTTGGTACCAGATGGTGACACAGTGACTACATAGCATACTGCAAGGCTGAGCCACAAGGGAAAGTTCTGGGTTCAAATTCTGGATTTGGAGTCCTCCCTGAATATACCAGACATATGCATACCCATGATTCAGGGCCGGCCATGTCTGGAACTGATGTGTGATGCCAACATCTTGTTGCGGATGTCTATCTCTTTGCCTCTCACTCATGGAGAACTATATAAATAAACTTTAAAAATGTATATGTATGTTTACATACTACATATTTTATTATTTTTTAAAATGAGATCATATTGGGACCAGTAGATGCCATAGCAGTTATGTTGCGAGACTCCCACATGGCTGACCGCAGTTTGAGTCTCAGACCTGGTAGCTTGAAAGTTATGCTGGGCACATGTGCATACGTGCCCAAAGTCCTGGGATGAGAATGGAGGAAAATTGGTTGTGGAATGGTCATGCTCCCTGGGGGCTGATTTCTCACTTTCCTTCTCACTGTCTCTGTCTCTCTCTGGCGAACACAAATGCCCTAAGGCAAAACCTCTTAAAAAATAAAAGAGATCATATTTTAATATAATTTTATAATTTTACTTATGTCATAAATTTTTCCTATGTGAACCTTATTTTATAGCACTATTTTAAAGACTTTATAGTACTTCATTGTATAGACTGAAGATAGTTTAACCAGATATTGGTAACTATTAATGCTGTTCATAGACATTTGTTATCCAATATATCCTTAATTGTTTTGGTTACTATGTTTTAGTGTCTACAAGAGCTCTCAACAATTGGAGATGTCTAAATGCAAGAGTAGATTATGGAGTCTATAAATACTCTTTAAATGGATGAATGAGTATATATCAGGTGTTCTTGAGGACTCAAGAGAATCAGTGATTTTCATAGTTATATGGGTAGTTCTTACCACCAGTCTCTGCTTTCTTTCTCCTCAGAAATCCAGTGTGGGCAGGTGGTTCCCAGAGTCAGTAGCCAAAGCCTGCTCTCCTATCCCTTCTTTCACCATTTCACTCTTATCTGCATCCACTTCCGCCTCCCCTACCTCTCCCTCTGGCCTTAACAACCAAAGACCCCTTAGTCATGCTGGCTGGTGATGTGATTTTATAACATTTTGCTGTTATGATAACTCTTCTAATTCTCTACAGGCTGCACTATAAGTATTATTAAAATGAATATAATAAAAATCTGCAAAACATTTTTCTATATTCCAGAAATCAGTGACTAGGAATATGGATGATGGGGTACTGGGAAAGTTATAGGAGGCTAAAAATTTTTTTGAAATTAATTTTTTATTATTGAACTTTATTTATTTATTTATTTTAATTTGACCAGAGAAGGACAGAGTGGGGGGCAGTGAGAAGGGAGGCCACCAAGTCCAGGATCTGAACCACGGTTGGTCATGTCCAGCGCTCTTAACCACCACGCCACCTGCCAGACCCATGGAGGCCAAACCCTTAACAGCTTTTCTACAGAATAATTTTATTATACCATGATCTTACTTTTGAAGTGAAAATAGTACAGAACATATTCTTTAGATTTTATTACAGAGTTTCTAAATTTTAAGATATATGTGATAGTGGAAGGCAATGTTGCTCTTTGATATGGCTAATAAGAACAAAAATGAAATGCTTTCCTAATTCTTGATGTGGTTGAGTTCTGAGGGACAGAGAGCAATCACAGATATAGACAATTTGAGAATTTCTAGAATAACTTCCTTTTTTGTTAAAATTTGTTTTATTCAGAATAAAGAGCACATGTACACATTTATGGCCATGAGAGAGAGCACCCTCAGCAGGGTCTCTCAACACACTGAGATCCTCTTTCTCCAGCCTTCTAGCTCATCAAGATCTTGGGCATGGGCAGATACACATACAATTGAAGGATTTTTCAAGGTGACTCAGGGGCCCTATCTGGTATGTGGCCAAGTGGCTTCCAGCATTGCTGTTGAGTTGCTACCAACTGTGGCTAGATAAGGCTAGGCTGCAAAACAACTTTTGACCATTGTTTTATTAGAAGATAATAGTGGTTATTTTCTATACCAAACTTTTAATACAGAGTACTACTAAGTTTGAAATTCATTTTTATCCCCATGTCCCTATTGCTCTTTAATAGGAAACTCATAGTTATGATCATGACTAATAAAAAGGAAGAGAAGCACGAGGTTTAGGTAAATTGTTAAACTACCTTTGAGTAACTAAGATTTTCAAATATTATTTAGTTGGATGGGTGGAGACTAATCTGTTGCATTCAAACAAAGAATCATGGTACTTTTTTTTAATAACCACAAAATCTGCATTGCAATGTATAAATACTGAGTTTCATATGGTCTACCTTTAAATGGTATTCGAAACAGCATGGCCTTGTTACTTAAACTGAATCAACACAGCTGTCTTCTTGTTACTTTCTTTGCATTTTTAGGAAAAGATACTTTTCTGAGTCAGAAGTTTTAGCCCTTGAAGGTTGTCTGACCAGACTGTAGGTATTTACTGTGAAAATTTCATCATTCTATCTAACTGAACTTCTCAGACATTTGCAGAAGTTCATAACTAGTTTCTTGGTACCATACAATGAATTAGGCTCAGCCTAGTTATTCAGCCCAAGTTTGTTACAGGATGTTTCACTTTGTGGTCAACAAGTCACCACCCATTTGTACAAAGCACATGAAGTATCTAGCACTGTGCTATGTGTTGAAGGATAAAAAGGATAATGTGGTTGGCAAATAAATGGCAAGTCCTCCTAGCTGGTGAGGGTTCCTATATTCAAATCATACTCCTCAACTTGTGGAGGGCCTGGGATGGAGTTATTGATGGAACAGCTTAAATTTAGTTGCTAGAAAGACCTAAGTTCATATCTTTGTCATTTACAAAATACAGGTAACACCTTATGATAATATGTTTAAGAAAATTCCATGAAATATTAAAAACAAACTCCTGCTTAGTGCTTGGAAATTATTGGATCCTTAAAGAAAGAAGTTACAATGTTTTCTTTTTTCAGACTTTTTTCCCCCTTATTTTTAAAAATTTAAATTTTTTAAACTGTCACCTTAATGTAATTATTTCACAACTATTTTCAGATTAATTTAACATTTTACATAAAGTCCCCATCATGAGGTAGACAATGATTAGACTAAAGAATGTCTAAGGCTGTTCCCAGAATATCCCTGCATAGCATGTAGCAAACTTAGAAAGAATTTGGAGTAAGGAAGACAGCTTTTCCCTGAATTATTCTCTTTACTTAGTTCTTACTACACTATTCTTGTCTCTACTGGAATTGGGAGAAACTGGGTAATTCTGAAGACAATAGATATGTTGTGACATAGTCAACAACTGAACTCTATAAGGTTTATTAGAAATGATATTTAGCGAGAAGAAGGTTCCACATGGCTCCAGTGAACTAGATTTTTCAGGGAATGAAGATTTTCTATTGATAATTCAGCTTCCAGCAAACAAGCTAGCAAAGAGGCCGGGCCTTCAGAGGAAGGTTCCACATGGCTCCAGTGAACTAGATATTTCAGGGAATGATGATTTTCTACTGATAATTCAGCCTCCAGCAAACGAGCTAGCAATAGGGAGCCTCCCCCACCCCCCACCCCACCCCACCC
>NW_006159458.1:8719352-8725496 GCF_000334495.1 Tupaia belangeri chinensis | reverse complement strand
TGGTGTGAGAGGAGGGTGGGAAGGGACAGAGGGTCAGAAAGAGGGGTGGATATAATTCTAGGAACTAGAATTGGAAATTTTTTTGTAATGTGCATGATTGAGTCACTATGCATTATGTACAGGATGGAGATCGCATTTTGTGTGCTGTGATGATGCTTAGGGAAGGAATGTAAATTGAGTTACAAAAAAAGAAGTTTCAGGGAAAAAAATATATCTACTCAATGACTGCATTAGGATACATAGCCCCAGCTAGGTGCTACTTTATAGGATGCGTAAAGTTAGACTTGTGTTCCTGGAAATGTGTGTGTCACCTGTGTTTGCTATGAGGGTATTTGGATTGATTAGGGTCTTTGGTGGTTCAATAAAATGTGGGGGGAAAACAGTATAGAAAGCAAATATAGATACCAGAGACAGTGTGGGAGGAGGGTGGGAGATGGCAGAGGGTAAGAGATAGGGAATCAAGGATGGGGGGAGAAAAGCAAAACATACAGAAAACAAGAAATGGAAGATCATTTCCTGACAATAGCATGTTTGTTGATGTGCTTGATTGAGACAATATACAGTGTACTCTGGATGGAAAATCTCATTTTGTATGCTGTAATGATGTACAGTGAATGAATGCAAATAAATAAATTGAAATAAAAAGAAATGATATTTAGCAATTGCTGATAATGGTGGATTTTAATATAATCTCTAAATCTTCCTTATTGAATAAATAATGAGAACCCTTGGTCTCATATTTCTAGGAGTTATGTCTCCATTCAGTTTGAAGCTAAATTCCTTCTCATCTTGTTTTATCTAATTTTTACTGATTTTCTTCTGCATGCTCTATTTTGCTCTCATTCTAGGTTGATCTCCTCTGAAATGTCAGTTACTTGTTTGAGGGGGGTCTCAAGTGGGTCAAATGGTGTTCTACTATCCTGCAATATGTCTAGCAGAAACCTTACACTGATATTATTTGGAATAAGAGCTTTTGTAAAGATGAAATTAAGGTAAGGATTTTAAGAAGAGATCACTCTGGATTAGATTGGGCTATAAGTCCAACAAGAAGTGTCTTTATAAAAGACAGCAAATAAGAAATCACAGAAACACAAGAAAGAAGGCTGTGTGATTACGGAAAGATTGGAATTATGTATCCATGTGCTGAGGAACATCAGCGACTTCCGGCAACAACCAGAAGCCAGGGGAGAGGCAGGGAATGGATTCTCCTTCAGAGTATCCAGAAGCAACCAAACTTGCCAACAGGTTTTAGACTTCTAGCCTTCTCAGTTGCTGGAGGTTGCTTTTCTATCCTATTTCTATTATTTTTAAGCTATACAGTTTGTGGTAAGGTTAAAGGAACTCTAGGAAACTAATAAATTTTTCATACTATTTAGAATTTCAGAAAATATTGCTAGAAATTTCTTTTTTCTCTTTATATACATGTATGTATACTTATGTGTGTATGTGTGTGTATATATGTGTGTATACACACACATACACACATACAGAGAGAGGGAGAGAGAAACAGTGTAGTCAGCTGCAATTTCTTCTCCATTTTTCATTCTGTTGAGATTTTGTGCTGGCACTCAGATGCTCCCAATATACTTCTCAAGCTGCCAGAGCTAGGATTCGAACAGTGTGGTTAGTCATGGGAGATCTAGCTCTTTAACCACTAGGCTATGGAACTGGGTTGAGAGAACCTCACTCATGAATTTCTTTTCCCCACCTTATTTGGAGTCATACTTACTGTTGTAGTCATCTGATTACGGATTAAAGTCGCCATTTTGCATAGGCAGCCACTTGAGTGGTCTTGCACTGTTGCCATACAAAGAGGTCTGGGGCTGATGTCTCCAGAACCAGAGCATCAGCAGCGGAAGTGCAGAGGGGAGCAGCAAATGGATAGGGAGAGAGATGAGGAAGCATGGGTGAGGTTGGTGGTGGTAGGAGACAAATGTGAGGCACACGTACTTGTAATTAATGCACAGATAGTCTCAGAATTAGTAAGGCAAAAGAACTTTTCACATGAGCTCTAAGTTTCTTTTTTGACTTTATTTTTTCTTTCAGGCAGGAATAATATTTATTTAATAGAACATAGACTACCTACTGTACACTAAGTTCAATGCTAAGCACTCTTTAGACAGGCAGAAAAATTGTTCTGCATGATTTTTTCCTTGGTTTTAAAGTCCCAATGAATGTTCCTGGACCCCAAATTTGGAATGATTTATATAATGTATAGTATGCCTGTTTACTGCCTGGCTCAACTCAGACTCCGATTGTATATTATTGTGCAAGTGAGCTTGTGCCGATTTCAAACAATCCTCTTCCCCTCAATTTATTTGTAAGATCAAATATACAATTACATATGCAACTGCAGTGTTTTAAGGCTCTTGGAGGCACTCAAGGTTTTCATATCTAGCCTTTAAAGTCAATTTGACTTTTAGGTAACACTTAATAATCACTTGTTATTCCTTTTTAAAGCCTAAATTAATTAAAATGTATGTTTCTACAGTGAGTATTGTTTTTAGATTGTTTTTCCAAATTCCCAGTATAAATAGCTTTTTATGTAGATAATTAAAACCATCTGCTTCCTGGTAGTTCAGTTATGTTTACAGCAGCCCTTTTTTATTTGGGGAATTAAACTGCCATAAGTTTTTACTTTAGTGGATGAAACATCATAAAAATGCTCAGGGCAGTGTAATTCCTGAAAAAGAAATAAGGACGATTAAATATTATTAGGAAAAATTGCTTTCAGTTAACTCAAAAAGCCGAAGAGTTCTATATTGTTCTAGGTAAGTATGTTTAAACATTTATTAGATAAAAATCTTAAACAAATAAATGTGCTAATAAAACTTAGCCTTCAAACAAAAGCTCTTAAATGACTTTGTAACTATGACTCTAATAAAATTTCTTTGAGTTACAAAAGATACCTTATCTAAAAATGAAGTCAAAAGATAAGATATCTTTTGTAACTCAGAGAAATTTGGTGATCTCACAGGACACTATAAGATAACCCAATAAGTTGAGTAAATTGGGCAAGGTCTCACACACACAAAAAAGTCAAAAGTGAGGTGGGATGGGGCCGGCAGGTGGCACGGTGGTTAAGGGCACTAGACTACCACATGGCCAACCATGGTTCTAATCCCGGACCTGGTGGCTTGCTTTCTCACTTTCTCTTTCTCTGTCTGTCTCATACTCTCTCAATCTGTCCCTTTCTGGTCAAATTAAAATAAATAAATAAATAACGTTAAATAAAATAATTCTTAAAAAAAAGTGAGGCAGGAATTAAAGTTATAATAATGCCTGTAATCTCTGTTCCTAATCAAGGGTTTTATTTCCCTTTTTGTATCTTGGAAAGTTTGTCTAAATGAATGTCCAGTAGTATTTTCTTTCTTTCTTTTTTTTTTTTTTTTGGAGAGGTTTTCGCTATAGGGCGCATGTGCTAGCCAGAAAGACAGAGAGAGACAGAGAGATAGAAAGCGAGAAATCACCCCTCAGGAGGGATGGCCATGCCGCAATCCCTTCTCCTCCATTCTCCTCTCGGTATCTTGGGCATGCACGCACACGTGCCTGGCGTGAGTTTAAGCCACTGGGTCCAGGACTTGAACTGCGGTCGACTACATGGGAATCCAGCGACATAGCCATTACGCTAACTGCTGGTTCCAGGATATTTTCATTTTGTGATTGTTTTTTATTTTCAAATGGCAAAATACATCCAAAACAGAAAAAAAAAATTCTACTCACATAATTTGGCATTATGGAAATTTCTTTACATGCTGATTACAATTATTAAAAGAAAAGATCAACTAATCAAAATGAATGCTGAAGTCTAGTAATCCAATGTTATTCAGTTCTTTTCTTTATTCCAATAAGCTCTGCATCAAAAAGATTAAGCTACTTGACCCTATCTTAACTCAGGCACTTTAAAGAAATCTCTTTTGAATAGAGAAATAGGGAAGGAATGTAAGAAGAGTTCTTGAAAATTAGTCAAGAAAGCAGAATGAAATTATGTTGTAGTGATTTCTAGCAAAATTTTTATCTGCATATTAACTAAATTTTGACTGGAAGTTTTAAACTTTCATACCCTTACAATTTGGGTCTGGCATGGAAAATATTCTGTTTGAATTAAATCATGAGGAATATATTGCGTTTATGAGATTGAGTTCTGTTTTAAAAAAAAAATTGCTATATGGTGTACACACTTGCCTGAGATAGAGAAAGAAAAAGAGGGTACACTCCCCAGGGGGATGGCTACACCACAGTCCCTTACTTTCCATTCTCCTCTCAGGATTTTAGGCATGCACACACATGTGCTCAGTGTGTTTTTCAAGCCACTGGTCTGGGACTTAACCACATAGTTGGCCTAGTGGGATCCAGATGGCTTAACCACCAGGCCATGGGCTGGCCCACGATAAAGTTTTTGTTCAAGCCCATGTAGACTGTCTAGATAACCTGTTCAGGAGGCTATTCAGGAAAAATTTAAAAAGATGCTGGTCTGGGGGTAAACATTTAATTGATAAGAGGATAAACCTATGGATGGGGCAGCCCATCCTAAAGCTATGAAACTTCGATAGACCAGGAACAACTGGATGCTCAGAAAAAATACTTTTCTTGAGAGAAAAATGTTCTTCAGTGGGAGCAGTATACAGTAGCTTTTGACAGTTATTTGAATATAATTTTTCAGGACAAGTTTTTTTTTTTTTCCAATTTGCTTCTTTTCCCCCCATGTGCTTGCTAAAGAGAGACAGAGAGAGAAAAAGGGAGAGCGAAAGTAGGAACTCGAGCCCTATAGGGGATGGCCACAGTGAAATAGGTAGAAAGACTGACATTTCTACACAAATGTACGCCAATTTAGCAAAGAGAAGATACTTGTCTGAACATTAGGTTTGGATTTCTCCCCCTTTATAGAGAAAACTTTGGCTTCAAAACAGAGTCAAAATCTGGTGAGTGAATCTCTTGTGTGTTTTCAGTTTGAAGAGTGATTTACAAGGTGATTTACTTACCAGTTCTTATTTCTAAGGCTGATGGATATTGAATAACATTATTGTTAATGCTATTAACAATGTTGCTATTAATAAAATTAGAACATGGGACGAAAAGGCTTGTTTATGGGAACCACGAGTCATACACATTTGAAACTTATTCCTTTGTTTGGGAGGCTCTCCCACAGCTAAGAATCTTGGTAAAAGATACATCTCATCTCCCACCGTGGAGTTCAAAATTGCCACTTTCTTCCTTCCTCAGTCTCCTTCACTACTAAGGTATGGGAATGTTCAAATGCCATTTGGATGTACCTTCCTTGGACTCAAAATTAGGAGTAGGTGTGGTGTAATGGCGCAGGGACCATAGAGAACTCATTCTGATGGTGGGCGGCCACAGAGGCAGCAACATCAGGTCCAGGGGCAAAGTGGCAGGGCTATAGTGGCAGCATCCGTGTCAGGTTCTCATGGCGGCAGCAGTACCGGCTATGGGGACTAGCGTGTGGGAGGTGCATCTGGGTCCTTACCAATCTGGTTTTATGATGTCACTGCCATGTTTTTTAGACATCCTTTATTCCCCCCCACCCCCCTACTAAACTTGTACCTTCATGGTAATTTTCTGAGCTACTCAATATCATTTCAGTAAATCTCTCATCAAGATTGTGCTTGGCACTGAGAGCTCTAATACAAACCAAGATACTTTGTTTACATCATCTGAGAAATTCAGCACTAAGAGTAAGAATGCTGATTTTTTTTTTCGTGAAAAAGTACCATGTTGATGATTGTATTGAAAAGGTACTACTGAACATGACAAGACATTCAAACTGTGTGTGTCGTTTGGTCCCTCAGTAAGAAATATATGTATTAAAATAATCATCAATAGTCTCTTGAAAACATAGTACTATATTATGTCTTTAACTACATTCTTGGAAACTCAAGAAATTAGACTGATTTCGTTTGGAAAATAGTAGTTACCATAATATCCGAGCCTCAGTTTTCAAAGTTTTCTGACACCAGGAGAGAGAAAAGACATTTACTAGATGCTTGGAAATGAATTAATTTTGAGGAAGTGTGTAACACTTTATACTTTTTTGAGTATAGATTTCTAAATCTGTAAAACAAATGAGTTGGAATAAAAATATATATGACTCACTTCAACTTTAAATCTATGATTCTTACATATATA
>NW_006159458.1:8712746-8719321 GCF_000334495.1 Tupaia belangeri chinensis | reverse complement strand
GTGTGTTTCATCTACTTTAAGTGGACTTTTGAACATGAAATGACCTAAAAAAATCAAGAAAACAAATTTCCTTTTAGGAAGGAAGTAAACAATTAGAATGAAGGAATAAGTCAGATTTTTCAGAGATGTTTACTGAGGAGAACCATTCTGTCAGAGACCCTGTGCCATCTACTA
Source organism: Tupaia belangeri chinensis (assembly GCF_000334495.1). NCBI lineage: Eukaryota > Metazoa > Chordata > Mammalia > Scandentia > Tupaiidae > Tupaia > Tupaia belangeri. Next base: position 8,719,147 of record NW_006159458.1, on the reverse strand, counting down.
TATTTGCCTCAAATATTTTAGATTAATTGGTTGGTCACAATAAAAATTTCTGGCAAATAACTTCTAACCTATTTGCTAAGGATTCTTATAACTTTTACTAGTTAAATCTACAAACAAGCTTACTAATTTTTAATCACGTTTTATAGAAAGATTTGTTTCCCTTGAGGACAATGAAACTCATATATTTTTCTTTTATTGTGACCACCTCACAGCTCAGAGCTAAACTGGAATCTCCATTATAGGAACTCTGTAGATTTCAATATCTGCCTTCTAGTCCTATCTACCCACACATCCTGCACGTCTTGACCTTCCATTATACTTATTTTTGATGATCCTCTATTTTTATTTATACATTTTTATTTGATAATATGGTTTTAAAAAATAAAATTTTAAATTATTTTTAAAATTTGCTATAGGAAGCATGTACTTGCTAGAGAGAGAGAGAGAGAGGGAGAGAGAATAAGAGAAATCTCCCCCCCCCCCGAAGGTTTGATCACACTGCAATCCCTTCTTCTACATTATCCTCTCAGGATTTTGGACATGCATGCACACATGCTCATTGTGTTTTTCAGGCCGTTGGGTCAAACTGTGCCCTTGGCCATGTGGGATCTAGCTGCCCTAAAAACCACACTATCTTGCAGACTCAAACTTTAAAATTCTTATGGTATCAGGGATGGGTGTAGGCTTACTTTTCATTAAGGCTAAATAGTGCTAATAAAGTTCTTCTTTTTTAATTTATTGACAAAATTTTCAAATTATTACCTTAAACTCTTTATTAGTTTATTGAAAAGAGGATAATCATATGAGTAATTCAGCCAAAATGAAATTAGTGTCCTATTTCTGGAAGTGCCTATATCCTAATAAAGTCATGCATCATGACAGAATGAACACTGGGCTGAACACTTTTTAAAAAAGTTTATTTAATTTACTTCCCCTGTGAGTGACAGAGAGAATACAGAGACAGTATCCCCAACAGGATTTTTAATCTGATCTACCTGCAGCCTCAACTGGCCCAGGACCTTGGGCATGTCCATGCTCTGTATACTGAGGGAGGTCTCTGGATATAAACCCCAAACCTTCCCATGTGGGTCAGCCTCACAGAGCATTGCATTTTACTGCAATGCCATTACCTGGGCCTCCACAAACATTTTTTTCCCTTTGACTTACTGTGGAAACTGATGAGGTTGTGTTCTCACCTCTACAAAGGGACTTCAAAGAATATGGATAAATGGGATTAAAGTATGACTTTATTTTGGTGCAATTTTTTTTAAATGTCATGCATAGTTTCTTCAGAGTAAGCATTTATCATGAACATTTTGAAGACTGCACACATAAAGTAAAAGGAGTAGACTCAAAGTCCTATCAAATTCAGCCTAGTTTGAAATTTCTGACCCTGTGCAACTGAACCAAACTGGTTGATCCTTTCCCTGGTGGTGGTACTACTGTCTCTTGTGCTGACTCAAGTGCAACAGAGAAGGGACTGGATAGTCTTGACTGGTCTTTGACTGCTGGCCAGTTGAATCTGTAGTGTGGGCTGATTCTAAAGTCTGTCTTACTTTATTTAAAAGTCTTTAGAAGAAATATTTTGTGAACCTTGAATTTATTTTCCTTTCTCTTCAACAAAAAGTAATTTAAGTTCACAAGAATGAAGATGATGACAGCAGCCTGGGCTTTAACTTTTGAACACTTTCCAGTTTTATGTCTTATTAAGCGATATTGCAAGTAATATGCACATATTTCAATAAAATACATGAAAAACTTTGCACATTGTTAAGACATTTTTTCACAGTGCGTTTTGTCAATTTTGCAAATCTGTGAGAATCTGGCAAACTGTCAGGAAGTGGGGTAATATGGGAGGACACTAAAAATGAAGACTATCTGACTAGGTGATGGTGGTGGTGGGGAAGGCTTGAGAAGCATGTTAACATAAAATACCAATAACCCAGCATGAATTTCATTTAAAACACATGTCTTAGGATCCTCGAGACTGTCTTTTTACTTTAAAGGAGCAGGCATGTATATTACTTTTACATGAAACAACCATATTAATATTCATCACAAAAGATATCTTATTGCAGAATACTAAGATTAAAAATGTTCTTTAAATCCAATGTTGAGATATAGTGTAAAAAGATGTGTCAAGTAATTCCTGAATTAAGAGGTAAAATTAGGTAGTACTTGTTCTATGACACACATTGCAAGACTCAGTATTCTATACACAATGAAATAGATCATCTCTGATTAAAATAGCCACAGAGATTTTGCTGAAACGAATCACTTTTTTCAGTATCGAGCAGATTAGAGAGCTTTGCAATAGAATATGTACGTGATGGTATTACGGAAAAAATGGTTCGAGCGGTGTCATAGTAGACACTGCTCACAATTACATAGCACTTCTTCCTGTGTCAGGTAAATTTGATGTTTATTTCATTTATGGATCTTTAGGAAGGCTGTCATAGACAACCTACCCACCTAAAAACCCTTGTGTTTTTTTTTTTTTTTTTTTAGGGAGATTTTTGCTATAGGGCAAGTGCGCTCACCAGAGACACAGTAAGTGAGAAATCAATCCCTCCTCCTGCCACCCCCAAGGGGGAAAGCTATACCACAATCCCTTCTACTCCATTCTCCTCTCAGGATTTTGGGCATGTATGCACACATGCCCTACAAGTTTTAAGCCACTGGGTCTGGGACTTGAACAGCAGTCGATTGTGTGGGAGTCCAGCGATGTAACCATTACATCATCTGCTGGTTCCTAAACCTTGGTTTTGGAGCAACCACCAATATCTGATTCATGATAACATTGAACCATTAGGTAAGTTAACACATGAAAAGCACTTACTAGGGCCAGTAGGTAGAGTGGAGGATGAGGTGCTGGATCCCACATGGCCAACAACATGGTTTGAGACCTGAACCTGGTGATTTGAGAATCATGCTGGGTGCATGTGCATGCCTGCCCGAAATAAATCTTGAGAGGAAAAGGATTGAGGGAGTGGCTATTCCCCTTAATGGGTAGCGTGTGCTCTCTCTCTCTTTCTCACTCTCTGTCTCACTCTGGTAAGTGCACACACCCTATAGCAAAAAACTGGAACCCCCCAAAATAAAGCCCACTTATTATAGGGTCTGGCCCATACGAAGCCCCCATGTTAGTCACTTATATTTCTTGCCTTAGTCTCATTAAAGTAGAAAATAGCAGAATACAAATTTGGTTCAGGTACAATAGTGTTATTCAGGTTTTACCATGTTATTTTCATACCTGTAAATCAAGATGCCTATCTTAAAAAAAAAAAAAAGAATTTCTGCTTGCATTAGAAGGATGGATCAAAGTGCTAGTATTTATTAAGAAATAATAACTATGCTGAAGCCACACCATGATGAATGTCTATATTGTCAGTTGTGTTTCCAGGCTAATGACATGGGGCCTCTGTTGAGGGCACCTCTTCCTCTCCTTTTCTCTCTCTCTTTCATGGAAGAAATGGATAAAAGACAAGATTTACAAAGAAAAGAAAATATCTCTGTCAATTTTTTTTTCCCATTTCATCTACACATTTCAACTAATTTTCCCCATTGGTCATGCCCAGGTGTTTATACAGTATATTTTTATGGCAGTGAAATTGGTGATTTAGCCTCTTCTTTTTGTAATTCCAAAGAAACTGAAAACAATATATATGTCATTCAGAGAATCTGAATTTTAGAGTAGGTACAGAAACTGACCATTCATTCAAGTTGACCTATTTTGGGGTAGAGGGTAAGGGCAATTTCTCTTATAGACAGATAGTTTCAAACTAATTGGAAGCTCTGCACTGTTATAATAGAGATTGACACATTTAAATATGGGAGGAGAGTGGAATTGATGGTGGAGAGTCAAGGAATAGATTCTGGTAGACCTTTGTCTTTCTTGAGCTGCCTAGCTTTTTTTAAAGAACATTCTTCTAATGTTTGGATGAATTTTCTTGCCTTAGAGGTCTTGTCTTTCACTCTATAGGTTGGACAGTGTATTGTGACCATAAACCATGAGTCATCAAGCTACCATGCATCCTAAGCTACCCATGATGAATTGGGTATTCTCTGGCCCACTAGGGTTGAATGTGCAGAATAGAGGCCCAGTATGAAATGGAAGTGGTATACACACTTGGGCTCAAGCAGGCCTCAAAGGCATAAATAAATGCTCAAATTTCCATGTTTTTGAAGACATAAGCAAGTGCTCAAATTCTTCTGGGCTCTACTCCTGCTATGTTTTTAACCCACAGTTATGGTCTCAAGAAGAATGATCTATAACTGGTTGACTTGGAAAGAAAAAATGAAACAAAACACTCAAACCTGATTTAAAAATAGATCTGCATAAATGCAGGCACCAGCTGAAAATATATGGTTGCAGCAGTACAACCATATACTGAGATATTCCTGAAGGACAGAGGTGAAGAGCAGTCCTTCTAATGGGTATAACTTTGAGCAGTGTACCTGGTTGTTTATTTTGCTTGGAAGAACAAATCAGCAGATGTGCGAGTATATTCAGGGGCTGGGGCCAATGGTGTAGCTGGATTATTAGACTGGAAAGAACATGATTGAAAATTGATGCCAAAAAACTTTGAAAAGAGAAAGATCTCTCTGAATGGGCACAGAATATGAGGATATTTACATACCAAAGATCAACTTCAGCAGAAGAATGTTTTAATAATCAGATATATAAGATGACCTATTCTGGTTTGCCTTTCTCCCCAGCCCTATGTCTTTGCCCAATGGGCTCATGAACAAAGTGACCATAGACACAGGAATGAGGGTTATGAACCTGAGTATCATAAACTTTCATTTACCATGTCTGACCTGGATATAGCCTCTACTAAGTGCCCAATCTGCTATTGCAGAGATCAACACTGAACCCTTGATATGGCACCATCTCTGAAGTAATTAGCCAAAGTTACTTGGTGGCAATTTGATTATGTTAGACCACATTCATCACAAAAGGGGCAGCTTGTGCTGGAGTAAACATTGACTCTAGATGCTGACTTTCTTCCCTGTCCACAATGCTTCTGCCTATTTACCAACTGTGGACTTAACAGAATATCTTATCCATTGTCATGGTATTCTATTAATGCATAGCATCACTCCTGATCAAAACTGTTATTTTCACAAGAAATGGAGTGTGAAGTAGGCCTATGTTCATGAAATTCACTGATCTTAATATGTTCACCGTCCTCCTGAAGTGGCTGATTTGACAGACTAGTGGAATGAACTTTCAAAAGTTCACTTAAAGTGTTAGCCAGGTGGCAATACTGTGCAGAGCCAGAATAATGACATCTAGGATATAGTTTATGCACTAAGTCAGTACCCGATACGCGATGCTGTTTGTCATCTCCCAGCCCATAGCTACAATTCACATGTCCAGGAATCAAGAAGGAGAAATGACTGTGACTTTCTTTACTGTTTTTCTAAGTGATCTACTAGTTAATTTTTTTCTTTCTGTCTCTGTGACCACAGGGTCTACTGGTTTAGAAATATTAGTTCCAAAAGGAAGAATGCTTCCCACTGGGATAAAACAAGGACTCAGTTGAACTGATATTTGAAACTCACCAGGTCACTTAGAGATCCTTATGCCTCTAAATCAACAAGCAAAGAAGAGGTCGCCATACTGGCTGAGGTGATTGAACCTGATTTTAAAGTGGAATTTGGCTTGTTGTTATACAGTGATGACAAGGAAGAGTGTGTATACAATACAAGGGATACTTGAGAGTTTTTAGTAAAATTTATTTATTTATTTATTATAGTATAGTATTTTTTTCAGGCAGGACAAAAATGGGCTGTTGTCATTTATTGTAAATCTAGACCCAACAGACAAGCTAAGGTGCTTGCTGAGAGCAAAGAGAATATGGAATGGGTGACAGAGGAAGGTAGTTAGAAATACTGTCTTCAGGAATACCAGTTGCAGAAAGGAGGACTGTAATATTTATGAGTATTTCTTAATTATATTTTTAATTTCCAAAGGGTGTGCTTGTCAAGAGAGAAAGAGAGAGACAGGGAGAAAGCACCCTGCAATGGGATATGGTCAATCTACAATAATGCCAAAGTAGGGATTACCTCATTTCTGTCTGGGTTTTGAGCATACTGACACACATGCCTGGCATGTTTTCCAAGCCACTGGAGACAGGATCAAAACCCTACAGTTGGTGGGACCAGCAGTTAGTGTAATGGCTGTGGCTGGACTCCCACGTAGTCGACTGCGGTTCGAGTCCTGGACCTGTTGGCTTAATCTCACGCCGGGTGCGTGTGCGTGCATGCCCAAAACCCCGGGAGGAGAATGGAGAAGGGATTGCGGTGTGGCATCCCCCCTGGGGAGTGATTTCTTGCTTTCTGTCTCTTTGTCTCTCTCTGTCTGTCTGGTGAGCGCACGCACCCTATAGCAAAAA
>NW_006159458.1:8655710-8712715 GCF_000334495.1 Tupaia belangeri chinensis | reverse complement strand
AAATCCCCCAAAAAAAAAAAAAAAAAAAAAAACCCTACAGTTGGTCACGTGGGATTCAGCTCCCTTAACCACTAAGCTGTAAGGTTGGCCTTATTTCCCTATTTTTATATTAATATGTTTTTATGTAGCTATTAAACAAATATTTTTGTTCTCTTTTTCTCTTATCCTGTTACCATCTTACATAAAGTATGTTAATAATAATATAAAAGGAATATGGATTGTACTACCATTGAGTGGAGTGTTCTATAAATGTCAATCATGTCAAACTGATTAATAAGGTTGTCTCAGTAGTCTACATGGTTGCTGATTTTGTTTATTGTTGACTGAGAGTTATCGTAATTTATGACTATAATTGTGGATTTGCCTATTTCTCTTGGCAGTTCTTTCAGTTTTGATTAGTATATTTTATAGCTCTGTTATTATGTGCATATATATTTAAGATTGTTATGTCTTCTAGATAATTAACCTCATAATCACTCTAAAATGACTTTCTTTATCCTAGGTAATATAACTTATTCCAAAGTATGCTTTTTCTGATATTAATATCACAACTCCAGATTTCATTGTGTTACTTATCTTTTTCATCCTTTGTTTTCAGCCCATTTATGTTTCTATATTTAAAGTGTGTTTCGTATGTGTGTGTGTGTTTTTTTTTTTTTTTTATTGAGAGATTTTTGCTGTAGGGTACGTGTGCTCATCGGAGAAACAGAGAGAGACAAAGAGAGAGAAAGTGAGACCTCCCCTGGGGGATATGGCCACACCACAATCCCTTCTCCTCCATTCTCTTCTTGGGATTTTAGGCACACATGCACATGCACCCAGCATGAGTTTAAAGCCAATGAGTCTCAAACTGCAGTTGATTGTCTGTGAATTCAGTGCCTTAACCCCTATGCCACCTGCTAGAACCTAAAGTGTGTTTCTTATACGTAGGATATATGTGTATATTGCTTTTTAAAGAAAAGTTCAATTCAACAACCTCTGCTTTTAATTGGGGTATTTAGATTGTCTACATTTAATGGAGTTGTTGGTAATGGGTTTAAATCTACCACCTTATTATTTTTTTCATTTACTCATTCTTTGTGCTGTTTAACCATTTTTTTAAACTCTCTTTTGAATTATTTTTATTATTCCATTTTATTTTGTTTACTGACTTTATTGGACTATAACTTTGTTGTGTTCTTTCATAATTGTTTTAGGGCTTATAGTACACATCTTTAATCTGTCATTCACTTATAACTGTTTTCCTTCAAGTGATCATGTACTATTTTGTATATAATATACAAATGGTATGACAGAGTATTTTTTCCCCCTCTGACCATTTGTTATCATGTAATTTATTTCTGCACTGTCATAAATCGTATAGTATATTTTTTATTTTGCTTTAACTAGTCAATAATTTAAAAGATGTATTTGGATAAAATTATTTTCTATTTATCCAAATATTTATCATATTTGGTATCATTCATTTCTTACTATCTGGTATCATTTTTTTTTTCTGCCTGAAGAAATTCTTTTTAATATTTATCACTCTGCAGGTCTGCTGCTGATACATTCTTCTACCTTTTTGTCTGTTTAAAAAAATCTTCATTTTTTCCTTCTTAAAGGATACTTTTGCTGGGTCAAATATTCAGATATTTTTCTTTCTGTATTTAAAAGATGTTGCTCATTTTTTTTAACTTGCATTGTTTTCAACAAGTAATTTGCTTTCATACTTATTTTTGTTTTTCTGTATATAATGCATCTTTTTCATTAACTTCTTTTTAAAAAAATAATAATTTATTTAATTTTCTTTATTATTAGTGTTGTATTTTTAATTTGCTATAGGGCACTTATACTCACCCAAGAAAGACAGAGAGAGGGAAAGTGAGAAAGCAAGCAACCTGGTCTGGGACTCGAACTGCAGTTGGTCACATGGGAGTCCAGTACCTTAACCACCACACCACCTGCTGGCCCCTCATTAACTTGATTTTAAATTTCCTCTTTATCTCCAGTTACAATTAGGTTTATTATATGCTCTTGGTTCATCTCTCCTGCTGCATGTTCCTTCATATTTCTTGTGTCTAGACTTAACTGAGTATCTTGGATCTATGGTTCAAAATTTTTATCATATTTGGAAAATATTCAGGTTTTTTTGTTTGTTTTTACTTCTCTCCTTCTCTGATGATTACAATTACATGAATTAGGCTACTTGAAATTGTTCACTCACTGATGATCTATTCATTTTATAAAAATATTTTTGTTTGGGGCCAGCAGGAGGTATGGCTGAAGGGATCATTCCCTTTAATTCTTCCAGTTTTTTTTTTCCCATCTTGGAGAGTTACCTCCCACACATTCTGATCAGAAGGAGGAACCTCTCTGGATTTCCCCCATTCTCTGTGTAGTTCGCTCTTCTCCAGTCCTGTGTCCAGGGACACTAGTTGCTGTGACTTCTCTACCTCAGCAAGGTCTCCAAAGTTCAGCAAGCTACCAAACCATCCTTGCATTTTCTTCTTGTTGTGGCCTGGAAACACTGTTAGAGAAATACACTCAACAACTGGAGAGCTTATCTTATTTATTTCTCATCTTTCAGGGACCTCTGTCTTCTGTTATTAACCTCCAGTCTATGAAACCATTGCTTCATATATATTTTTTCTGATTCTTAGTTGGTTTCAACAGGAAGATAAATTTGGTTCTTGTTCCTTTATCTTGGACAGGACTAGAAGTCTCCACCCATTATGTTTTCATAAAGAAAAGAAAAAAAGAAGCTGTATTCCTTTTCATACAGAAGAGAAAACCACTTTCTCTCTTCAATTACGTTAAATGTACTCTGGGAGATGAGGGACGTGGCACAGATATTTCGGGATGGATGTAAATGTGCTGCTTTTAGTGGCGTTTTCTTTCATTCTTTGCATTATATAATGCCGAGATAAAAGATGAAGTAGGGGTTGATGGTTCAGTTTGAAGGACTAGATGTTATCCAGACACCTAAGTTTAGATGTATGTAGGATAAGAATTAGACAGTTTCCAACCACTTTTCCCCTTTGAGACATAATCTTCTATTATACTTGTATACATAGAGTTTTCTCTTTCTGAGATTTCAAGAGTGAACACTATTTTGAATCAATATTTTCATCCAGATTAGTTATTTCACTAGCCTGGTGGCAATTTTGGTAGTTGCTTTTAAATATAGTATGGAGTCATAACAGGATATTTTTTGTCTACTTATTTTTGTGGGCCATTTTCTTAATCCATGTTGAGTATATACTTTGAAATAATTCCTTTTGTTAAAAAAAAATCAAAGCATATTCTCTCTTGTTGAATGATAAATCATTCAGATTTGGATTCTCAATCAATAACTAAGAGTAAAAGTCATTATTATTGCTACTATTATACAGATATGATCCTAATGTTTTATTAGCATTTTATGGATTTCGAAGTGTTATTTAAAAAAATATTTCTTCCACTAGAGAGACCAATAGAGAGACAGTGCCCCTAATAGGATCTTGATGCCATAATCTACCTCCAGCCTTAGCCAGCTCAGCATCCTGGGCATGCTCCTGTGCAGAATACTCAGGGAGGTCTCTGGACATGAACCCGGAACCCTCCCATGTGGATCTGCCTCACAGAACATCATGTTTTACTGCTGTGTCACAACCTGGTCTCATCAATTTTTAAAACAAGGTATGATTTCCTCTATTTTTTTTATAACAACCATGGTGATATGCAGTGTTATTTATATCAATAGGTCAGAAAACTGACAATGAGAGATTAGATGGCTTGTCCAAAGTTAAATAACTATTACTTTGGGGATCAATGGCAGAAGCCCAGTTACTTTGATGTGAAATTCATTGTTCATTTTCTTACCCAGCTGTGTCTGGTGACTTTAATTTGAAAATCGAAGTCATTTTAAATGTGAAGGTAGATATATCAAGTATGTCATAGTTGGGGACCAGTCTTTCGAGGGGCTCATTTAAACAGATCTAGTGTATCATTAATTGAATTTTAAATGGGTATCACTGTTAAAAGACTGCAAAATTGTCTAAGATGGATAGATGAATGTAAAAACTATTTCTGTTCTCCCAATACACACTGATGTGCAGAACTGTTAAAGTAATCACCTTCTGGAAACAAATTAAATACCTGTATACCAAATGTTAGCTCATTAAAATTCTTCTGCTTTATTAATCTTTGGGAGTCATAGTATTTAACAAATATTATACTACAAACGGGGAAGAGGAGTCAGAATTGTGTTATAGTCACCTTGGAAATAATAAATTCAGCCAATCAATGGGAAGATCAGGCATTTTCCTTTAAGTCCTTAAAAAAGTCTAGTTCATAAATTACTGGCTTGAAATCCCTCTTCTGTTTAGTGCTAAACAGACACACGTGTTTGTTTATGTGTTGAGCACCTATAATTTTAGGTGCTAAGAATATGGCAGCAAACAAAGTTCTTGTCCTTATTGAGTTTACATACTAGTTGAGAAGATAATCAGTGAAAACAAACAAATACATATCTGATATCGAGGCTGCTAATAATAAGTGCCTTGAAGGAAAATAAAGCAAGGTAAGGGGATGCAGAGGGATGGGGGAAATCTTTTAGTAAAGTGAAATAATCACACTTGTGAATATATGGGGAGAACCCAAGGCAGGGGGAGCTGCAAGCTTAGTCTCTGGTATGAGGCTGGAAGGGAGAGTGTTTGGCCTGTGAAATAAAAGCCAGGTCCAGTTTCGCCGAGCAGAGCAAGTAATATGAAATATTAGGGAGGTGACATGGGTTTTTATATATTATACATTGAACTATTGCTATGGTCTGAATGCCTATGTTTCTCCCAAGTTTATATGTTGAAATCTAGCTCTCGATGTGATGGTATTAAGAAGTAGGACCTTTAGGAGTGGATTAGGTCACTTATTTTATAAACCAGTGGTCTCCAAAATGGACGGTACCTACTTACCTCAATTTTTACTCTTCTACAGTTGAGTAGATAGGATGAGCTTATGTGTAAAGACCCTTCTAGTTATCAGATTTTTATGTTATTATTTTCTTAATATAAATTTTTCCATAGCGTCTTTCATCTTCCTCCTATTTCAAAGTCCCTTTTTACCTCACACAAAATGAATCTGTCTTTTAAAAATATTATTTATTTAACTTTATTTTTTATTATTATTTTCTATTTGACTAGAAGACAGAGAGAGAGAGAGAGAGAGAGAGAGAGAGAGAGAGAGAGAGAATGCAAGAAAGTAAGCGCCAGATCCAGGACTCAAGCTGTGGTCAGCCACGTGGGAGTCCAGCACCTTAACTGCCATGCCTGCTGCTGTCCCCAAATCTGTCTTTTTAAACCCACTCTTTCTGAGGTTTGTCAAGCTATTTGCTTAGCATTTTACTCTTTTTTCCCCCTAAGTCTCCTTCCTCAGTGAGAAGAGACAAGGAAAACTCTTTCTACTAATTGATCACAGAAAGATTGTTGTGTCTTGGGACCAGCAGTTGGCGCAATGACTATGTCACTGGACTCCCATGTAGTTGACTGCGGTTGGAGTCCCAGACCCAGTGGCTTAAACTCATGCCAGGCACATGTGTATGTGTGCCCAAGATCCTGAGAGGAGAATGGAGGAGTAGGGATTGCGGCATGGCCAGCTCCCCGGGGGAGTGATTTCTCACTTTCTGTCTCTCTGTCTCTCTCTGTCTTTCTGGCGAACACACATGCCCTATAGCAAAAGACTCTCTGAAAAAAGAAAGAAAGATTGTTGTGTCTTTTACTACAGAAAGCTTTCTAATTCTCAGCTATTAAAAATACAGATTGTGGCAAAATGATAAATGTCACATCCCTCAAGGCAGTCCCAAATGACAAAGTCCCCAGTTCAAGTCCAAAGACTGACTGAGTACACTGGGCGAAAACATGCCCATGATCTAGGGATGGCTGAAGCTGGGGGTGGATCATGCATCTAGACCATTTAGAGGATCCTATCTCTATCTGTCCGCCTCTCTCTTGAAAATAGATAAATAAAAAACCTATGTGTTGACATAATTAGTATATTTTTAAATAAAAAGCTGTGAAGTTTATGTACTTTCGTAGCCTTATAAATATTAGGCCTCCTCAGGGCCAGCAGTTGGCATAATGTCTATGTTGCTGAACTCCCATGTAGTTGACCACAGTTCGAGTCCCGGACCTGGTGACTTAAACTCACGCCGTGTGTGTGTGCATGCATGTCCAAGATCCCGAGACGAGAATGGAGAAGGGATTGCAGTGTGGCCATCCCCCTTGGGGGGTTATTTCTTGCTTTCTATCTCTTTCTCTCTCTCTGTCTTTCTGGTGAGGTCATGCGCCCTATGGCAAAAACCTCTCCAAATAAAAAGAAAAACATTAGGCCTTCTCAGAGGTCTAGGAGCCCAAAGTTCAGAAAGCAAAAAGTAGGGAGAGACTATATAAGACACTGCAGTCCTGTTTTCTAGCCATTTTCTACCTATTTGAAGACAAATAAAACCTAGGAAGAGGCAAACTAAGTAAGCATCCAACAGTCATTATTAGAAACAAGTCAGTAGCTGTAAACGGTGTTACTATTTACTTATGTAAATTCTTTATAGACTAGGTATATTTTGAACCTGCTTTTTCTTTCTTTCTTTCTTTTTCTTTTTTTTCCATAGGGCACATGTACTCACTGGAGAGAGACAGAAAGAGGGAACGTAAGAAATCACCCTCAGTGGGGATGGCGATGCTGTAATCCCTTCTCCTCCATTCTCCTCTTGGGATTTTGGACATACATGCATGCATGCAGTCTCTGGGTCTAGGACTTAATCCATGGTCAGAAATGTGAGAATTTAGTGCCTTAACCACCACACCACCTGCTGGCCCTGTACCTGCTTTTTCTACCAATATGGTAACCGTATTTTTGATACTGCGGTCTCACACAAGGTATGGTCAAGGTTCAGATGATAGAATAGGACCAGCCCAGATAACTGAGGAAGTACCCTTCCCGAATCATTACACCGTGGCATCTCTACCTCATGGCATCTTTGACATCATCCATAGCAGAACTAGGCAGATTCAGAAGATATACTTGGTGCATGAAAGAGCCATCAAGACTTGAGTGTCCCCTCAGCTTATTGTGATCAACACTTCCTGGAGTATCAGTAGCTATTAGATACTAGGATGGTTTAAAATACCATGGGATACACAGTTTCATCTCCAATGACTTGGAGGCATTATCCTAACAAGCTTTCCAAAGGTCATTAAGGCCAATACAGTGTTCAGTATTTCCAAAATACTTGATCAGGGGCATTTCAAAGAGGATCACACATCTTGGAAAAAACTGCTTTCTTTGCTCATCTATTTATTTGTATGGCTATAGATTAAAAAATATATTTTAATAAAGTTAAAGTCAACTCCAAGGATATCTTTAAAGGAGAAAAGAAGAAGAAACTTACTTCTATATACCATCTACCATGTAGTTATATTTAATTATCTCGTGTGATTCTGATGGTATGTGTTGAACAAAGAAAAACAGAGTACAGCCGTTTAATAAGTTGTCCAAAATTGCATTGTTAGAAAGTATTGTAGCCTTTTATATATGAGTTTTGTGTATCTATGCATGAGTGTGTGATGTGAAAGAGAAAATGAAAGAGAACTAAGGTCATCAAACACTTATTTGGCATGTACACTATTCAATATGCAACATTAGTATTCTAGGAACAGAAAGCTATTTAGATGTCCCTCAGACTCTAAAATTTTATAAGTTAGTAGTTGAGGTATAATACAGATCATTATTTATGTAAGACAAATTAGAGTAAATGGATAATTTGTTAGAAACAAATATAAATAGAATCGAGCAAGGAAAGAAGGCCAAGACAATGTTTTAATGTCGGAGAGACTCTAGGCTTAGTCCTCCGTGATCTTCCGTTCTCTACCTGTACCCACTTTCTTCATGGTCTCTAGTCCTGTGGTTTTGAATTTCATCGTAAGTTAAAGACTATCATATTTATATTTCCAAAATCAAGGTTATTACTATCCAATGGCTTACATAAATTTTTTACTTGGACGTTTAATAGATGTTGAAACAACTCGACTCGTTTAAAATTGAATCCCAAGCTCTACTCCCATGCTACACCCTCCAAACCTGTATCATTTGTACTCTTATGTATCTCAGATGATGGCCATCTTAGTATTTCATACACTCAATCCAAGAACCTTGGAGTTGTTATTTTTGTTGTTGTTTTAGAGAGAGTTTTGCTATAGGGCACATGTGCTTGCTGGAGAGACAGAGAGAGACAGAGACAGAAAGTGAGGGACCAGCAGTTAGCATAATGGCTATGTCGCCGAACTCCCATGTAGTTGACCACGGTTTGAGTCCTGGACCTGGTGGCTTAAACTCATGCTGGACACAAGTGCATGCGTGCCCAAGATTTCAAGAGGAGAATGGAGGAGAGGGGATTGTGATGTGGCCATCTCCCCTGGGGGGTGATTTCTCGCTTTCTGTCTCTCGCTGTCTTTCTGGCAAGTGCACACGCCCTAGAGCAAAAAAAAAAAATCTCAGAAAGTGAGAAATCCCCCCTCCCCCGTGGTCACACTGCAATTCCTTCTCTACTACTCTCCTCTTGAGATTTGGGCATGCACACACACACGCCTAGCATGAGTTTCAAGCCACTGGGTTCAGGACCCGAGCAGTGGTTGACTATGTAGGAGTCCAACGATGTAATCATTTCGCCATCTGCTGGTCCCAATAATTAACATCTTGGTTAATACTTAGCAGATAAAAATCTCTAGCCTCCAAATCTAACAATTATCTTAAAATGAATGAGTTTACCAGATGTTTAAGATAACTGGGGGCTTTTCCAGCTAGTACCAAACCCAAGTTTCAGCACTGGCCAAATCATGATAACTCATTCTGTAGTTGCCATGAAGTCATAGGGAAGATAGCATGCAAAGATATGACACAAATCACCTTGAGCAAGCCAACTGAGACTAAGACTTGGCCACTGCACAAGGGTCTGTATAAGAAACAACATGACTGCTTGAGACTCAGGTTCAATATCTACTTGCTGGTTCTTTCTACTATTGCTTCTTTCTTCTGCATTTTTAAGATGAAGCTATTCTAGAAAGATTTGTGTGCCTATGTAAATAAAAAAGTTGAGAATATTGAACATTTTAAATGAAGCAATATTTTAATATGATGAGAATAAAAATGTAGTGGGTATTGTTGAAGATATTATTCATAGAGGAATTTTTTTTTTAGATGTTTTTGCTATAGGATGTGTGGGCTCGCCAGACAGACAGAGAGAGACAGAGAGATAGAAAGAGAGATATCACCCCCCAGGGAGGATGGCCATACCACAATCCCTTCTCCTTCATTCTCCTCTTGGGGTCTTGGGCACACACGCACACGCGCCCAGCGTGAGTTTAAGCCATCGGGTCCGGGACTTGAACTGCGGTCAACTACGTGGGAGTCCAGCGACATAGCCATTACGCTAACTGCTGGTCCCATAGAGGAAGTTTTTGAAACCACATAAAATTTTCAACTTTTAACTGTATATGAACAACAATCAACTATTTTAAGTTGGGATAAAAAATTCAAATGCCTTCAGGGTCAGGAAGGTGTTGTACATGAGTAAAACCAATTAGAAATCAAATAATAGGAGGTGGCTAGGACCTCGAAAAATGAGAGATGGTGCTCTGTGGGGTGAGAGCGCAGCTGCTACCCAGAAACAGCTCATTGTTACCAGGCACCGAGTTGCCCAATCTTATGATTTCTAAAGAAATACACATTCCAAAGAGAAATACGAGTTTTCAAATAAAATTCTTTGATACATAAATATTGGCAATCAAATAAAAATATTAATAGAAAAAACAAAAACGCATCTGTGGACTCAGTTTGGTTCAATGACCGCTAAAATATGTTTTACCAAGTTTTGGGGTTACATCATTTATGATCATTAATCCAGTGATGTATGATCTTCTTAATCTTTTTTATCTTTTGCATTAAAAATTAATACCAAGCAACCAAGAAAACGGCCAACTTAATGGTAGGAGCAAGTCTGGAGTTGAATAACTTCCAGAATTTAAATGGAAAGATCAGACCACATAAGGAGAAAGATTAATTATATGAGATAGAACTGATGAAAAAGAACTTTATGACTTTTGACTAAAACATTACTGATATTCTTCTATGCTTTGTTTTCCAGATTTAAGGATATTTGTTTTCTCTTGAGCAGTTGATAGGTTCATCTACCTACTCTCTGAACAGAATCCTAACCTTTTCCTAGCTTTAAGTCTTGAGCAAATTTCTCTTAACATTTTCTGATTTTGATTTATTAAAGCTAAAACTGCTTTTCTTGAAATTAAAAAATACATTAAAAATACCAATTGAATGACCACAGTAAGCTATATAGCCTCAGCTAGGTGCTACTTTATAGTATATTCATTCTACTCAGCTGAGTTTTATGCCTAAAGTCAGGTGTGTTCACAGATGTGTATATACCAGCTGCACTTGCTATTGAAAATATTTAGATTAATTAAGATATTTTGTGAATCAACGGGACCAGCAGTTAGTGTAATGGCTATGTCGCTGGATTCCCATGTAGTTGGCCATGGTTTGCATCCCGGACCTGATGGCTTAAAACTCACGCCAGGCACGTGTGCATGCGTGCCCAAGATCCCGAGAGGAGAACGGAGGAGAAGAGATTGTGGCGTGGCCATACCCCTGGGAGGTGATTTCTTGCTTTCTGTCTCTCTGTCTGTCTGGCGAGCACACGTGCCCTATAGCAAAAACCTCTCCCCCTCCCCCCCAAAAAAGAGATATTTTGTGAATCAATAAACTGTGGGAAAAAAATTAAAAAGGAATGGGAAACAATTGCAGATACCAAAGACAGTGTGGGAAGAGGATAGAAAAGGGAGAGAGTGAGAAATAGGGAGTCAAGGGGAAAAGAAAAATAATAAAAAGTAAAGATATGTAAGAAACAAGAAATGGAAAATTATTTGTTGATGATAACATATGGTAATGTCCTTGATTAAGCCAATATACAGTGTATTCAAAATGGGAAATAGCATGTTGTATGCTGTGATGATGTACAATAAATGAATGTAAAATGAATAAATTTAAAAGAAAAAATAATAAAAGAAAGAAATAAAATAAAAATGAATGAAATCCATAACATAGAAAATATATGTATAATAATAATAAATTAAATAATTAGACGATTTTTAGAAAGTAATATGAGAAACTAAATAAAACTAAAACCAGAGGAGATTAAAAAATGAAAAAAATAACTTAATGTGAAGCTTTTATCTGCACATTCTCTCTGCACCCATTCTTTCCAAACTGTCTTCCACAAAGCTTTCATAATTATAACAAAGATCTTAACTACCATCACCTCTTCCTGGTCCCAGTTCTAAATCCGCTGGTAACTCCTTAGTGCCCGCTAGAGAGTTTTCCAGATATTCCATAGCTTTTTCAATTTTCTCCTAACCTGCATTTCTAATTTATCTCTATAATTTCTTGCTCTGTATCTCTATGTTTTAGTCATACCAGATTACCCATCATTCCCTAAAATTTAGAATACATTATCCACTTACATGACTCTGCTAATGCTTGTCCCTTTTCCTGAAATATTTTCCCTCCCTATTCTTGCTCAATGCCCAACTCCTGTGTAGCTCTTTTTAGTCTTTTCTCATCTATCTTCTGAAAGTTTAATTGTTCCTATTAATAAAATATATACCTTTACTAGGGAATTTATGGCATTGCAGTATATCAATTTTTTTTTTTTTAATTTGCTATAGGATGTGTGTGCTTACCAAAAAGAGAGAGAGGCCACCCCCAGGGAAGATGGCCATGCCTCGCCTCAGTCTCATCTCCTCCATTCTCTGCTTGGGATTTTGGGCACACACCACGTGTGGCCAATGTTTTTTTTTTTTTTTTTTTTTGAGAGATTTTCACTGTAGGGCGCGTGTGCTCGCCAGACAGACAGAGAGAGACATAGAGACAGAAAGCGAGAAATCTCCCCCCAGGGGGGATGGTCACGCTGCAATCCCTTCTCCTCCATTCTCCTCTCGGGATTTTGGGCACGCACGCACACGCGCCTGGCGTGAGTTTTAAGCCACCGGGTCCAGGACGTGAACCGCGGTCGACTACGTGGGAGTCCAGCGACATAGCCATTACGCTAACTGCTGGTTCCCTGGCCAATGTGTTTTTCAAGTGCTCTGGATGGGGCTAGAACTGTGCAATTATGCATGTGGGATCCAGCCATATTAACCATCACACCAACTGGCTGGCCCAATTGAGTAATTTTTTTGTGTCTATATTTTCTTTTTTTAAATTATTTATTTTATTTATTTATCATCATTATTATTATTTTTAATTTGCTATAGAGTACATGTGCCCACTAGGTTCACATGTGCCCAACATGCTTCCCAAGCTGCCAGGTCCAGGACTCAAACCGATCAGTTATGTGGGAGTCCATTGCATTAACCACTACACCACCTGCTGGTCACTTGTGTCTATATTTTCACACAGGTGGTGAGCACATTGAAGGCAGTGGTTCATTGTCAACTCTTAAAATTATAGGTATGCTTTGCTATGTAAAGAAAAATAAAGGTATCACACATTTAATCCAATTGATGGATTCCCAAAAACTTGTTTGTAAATTAAATACCACTTTTTATACTGGAAAACTTATCTAAAAGCATTGTTCTATAAAGAGAAGAATGTTGGGACCAGCAGTTAGCATAATGGCTATGTTGCTGGACTCCCATTTAGTCGACTGTGGTTTGAGTCCTTGACCTGGCGGCTTGAACTCATGCTGGGCACATGTGCACGTGCCCAGGATCCCGAGAGGAGAATGGAGGAGAAGGGGTTGTGGCATGACCATCCCCCCAGGGGGTGATTTCTCACTTTCTGTCTCTCTGTCTCTGTCTTTCTGGAGAGCACACGCCTCGTATAGTGAAAACCTGTCCAAAAAAAAAAAAAAAAAAAAAAAGAGAGAAGAATGCTTTTGTAATGCCAGTGTTCTCCAGAGGAACAGAACAAACAGCATGAATGCATGAATATCTAAGAGTGGATTTATTATAAGGATTATCTCAAATGGTCATGGAAGTGAAAAAATCCTATGACTTGCGGCCTGTAAGCTGAAGAATCAGCCCAAACCTAGAGCCAGGAAAGACAATGCCGCAGCTCCCAGTTAGAGGCTGGAGTCCTGAATGCCCTGGAAGGCTGCTGGCATAAGAACATATTCTAAATATGGAGAAGTCAAGAGTCTATCTGGCTCTGGCCAGTGGGGCATGGGGCTGAGAGGTACAGGACCAATCACCTTTCCATCTGAATATAACTCATTATTTTCCTTTACTTCACAACTTGCAAAACACGGCTGAACAACCAACCCCACTGTTGTGGTACGTCACAGGAGAGGTCTCAGCAATCTGTATAGTGATAGGTTTTTTGTCATTGAGCCTCAGAAATTCTCTTGACTGGCTTTGTAGTCTCTGAAGGAGACTGTCAGGGTTGAACGTGAACAAAAGACTTCAGGAAAATTTGTACTGCCTTTCTCTCATATACTGATCTTGGGACAAAATACAGATCTTTAGTCTCAAAGGTCACTATTTTGACAACATTTATAACAAAAGAAAGAATTTAAGACAGAACATGATTATATATTGAGCCTCATATTACTATGACTGATTAATCAGTCTTTCTTTCTTTTGCCTCTCTTTCTTTCTCTCTTCCTTTTATTCTTCCACCTACTCTAACCTCTCCTCCTGCCCCTTCTTTCTGTGTTTCACTCATTCTTTTCATGGAAATATTCCAGTGCATTGCATAAACCATTTTCTGAAAACAGGAAGATATTAAATTGGGCCATGAGAGGTACAAGGCACAAAGCAATTCTCTAATATATCTGAAGGAAGGAAGAAATAAACAGAGTCAAATTCTTGTTTACACATTGGCCAGCAACTCATTTTCCCCCCTCTGTGATGTTCTTTTTTACCATCTTGGAGGTCCTTTTACTGTTGATATTTAGTTATTTCATCAGTCTCAGTCACTGATATCTCTGCTTGGGACTATCATGTAACATCAACATGTGGTTCTTCTGTAACTATTAAAATCTTACTGATAAAGTATCAGAAGGAATACACAGAAAACTGTTGGAGTTTTTGATTGGCTCCCCACTCCATCCATTTCTCCATTGACTCATTTGGCTTTTTTGCTGTGAAATTCAAAGATAAAATTCTTGGTGACAGATTGAAAGAGAGACGTAAGTAAGTTCCCTATACATTTCGAATAACTAAATCAACTGACGAACCACACAGCATCCTTTCTGCTGCTAATCATCGGAAATTATTCAGTTAAAAATTCCTCTAGATGTGATTTTATTTTTCACTATTTAAACTAACCCATTCAGCTGGAATTTTCCTCAATTAAATGAAAACATCCACCGTAAAAAGAATGGTGTCTGGTATGGTTGGATAAAATTCCTAATTTTTAGATTTGAAATTCTCAGCTGGAAAACAGACCAATTTGAATTCACCACATGTCTTTTCCTTGAGCTGCTGGCTGCACACAGAATATTAGGGTAGACTTAAAAGAGGCATAAACATTTATTAAATAAATGCATACCCTGGTTCTTTAGGAAATGACAGCCTAAGTTAGACATTTGGTAAAGAAAGTTGAAAAATAAATACAATGTGAATTTACCCAGGAAAATAGTGTGAAAATGCATTGGGGATTGGTGGTGTAAAGACGGTTAGACCATCATCAAATGAGAGCTGAAGGGAGAGGAAAAGAAATGCACTTAGGATATTCCTAGTTCATCAAGTTGTAATCTACATGTATGTGGAAATACAAACTGGAGCACGTATGAAAATCACATACATCACTAATTTGAGGTTTAGACATTTATAGTACATTAAACTAATCGAGATTCCATTGGAATCCACCCTCTTTACAATCTGGTTACTTAATTTCCATACACTCATCACCTTACCAAGGTGCTCGAAAAAACATACATACCAGCAAATTTAGCTAGGCTGGATGGAATCCTGACTTCACAGAATCTTGTAAAATCTCTGTGGCCAGGCCTGGTACCACAGTGGCAGTGCGATGCTCGGTGATGCTAATGCACATGGGAAAGTCCTGGGTTCATATTCCTAGGTATCTGTATGTACCAGGTGTGCACGTGTGTGCATGCTAGTGGCCCTGGCTGGCTTAGACTGGAGTGGATTGCATGATGAAGACCCTGTTGGGGGCGCCTCTTTCTCACACTCTAGAAGAGAAGGAAATAAACTTACAGAAGAAAAAACACTTGAAAAAATCGCTATGCCTGAGTTGGAGTCACCTTAGTTTCTGAGGTTCTTTTCAGGGAGCAGAAAGTGGGGCTGGAGTCTTGATTTTGATTGTCAGCTTGACTACCCTTTTTTCTTTTGTGGATCCCTGAGTTATTATCTACCTGCCTTGCTCTGCTGTATTTTAAAAAATATTTTTGCCAGAGGGTGCATATGCTTGCTGGAGACAGAGACAGAGAGAGAGAGAGAGAAAGAGAGAAAGTCCTGCTCCCCGGGGCATGATCATGCTACAATCTCTTCTCCATTTCTCTCTTCTTTTGAGCTTTCTCCTCCATTTCTCCTTCCTTTTGGAATTTTGGGCACATATGTACATGCACCTGGTATGTTTCTCAAGTTACTGGGTCTGGGACTTGAACTGTGCCGATGGCCAGGTGAGAGCAAGCTGCCTTAACCATGATTCCACTGCCTGCTTTCCTTTTGTGTATGCTTTCTTTGCTTCATGGCCTACTTGAGTTCTGGTACAAACCAAATAGTGGTCCTTGGTGTCTGGATGTACCCCTGCTCCTGTGACTGGTCCCCTCAAACAGAAACTTCAACCCTGCTGACCACATACTTCTGGGGCAGGCCTTCCCTGTTCCTGTGGTTATCTACCAGTCCTTATTCCTGGTCTTATCTCATGCTTCTAGCCCTGGATCTTTCCTTGATTTGATGGCTTCTTGCAGTCTCAGCCCTGGTGACCTTCTATCCCACTGCACCACAGAGCTCAGTATTACATTGCTGACCTTTGACAACTCTGACCTCTCTGGGCTCTTTTCTTTGTCTATAACTGGCAGCTGGACTAGGTGTTCTTGGAGGTCCCTTCAAAATCTAATGTGTAATGATTCTACTTCAGGTACAACCCAAAATAATAGGAGCAGGGGGAGGTTTGACTAGCAGTTACTGTATCTGCAAGAACTTGACCCCATGTTAAGCAGGAGTAAGCTGCCCCTATTGGTCTCCGGTTTTTTCTGGAATGCTTTTTGGTCCTGACTTATCCACCCAGCAGGGGGTAGATGAAAGAACAGTGATGTGTCTTAGGATTCAGCTTCGAATCTCTTACACATGATCGGGAAGTAGAAAGAGAGAGAGACAGAGAGAAAGAGACAGCACCTCCAACAGGGTCTTTATGCCATGCTCCATCCCCAGCCTCACCCAGCAGATCAGCAATCAAATACACTATTCATATGCACAGGGAGGCCTCAGGACACAAACTCAGGACCTTCCCATGTGGTCCAGCATTGTAAGGTGTTGCATTACTGCTGTACCACTGTCTACTTCCCCCCTCCCCTTGTTCTATTAAAATGCCCACTCTAAGCTTGTAAACTGACATTGATACACAGTCCAGTGTTTGCATAAATGTTCTATCTGCCTGGCTGCTGGGCTTTGTCTCTTTTGCCAATTCTTCTCACTGCTTCCAGGGCTGACTTTGGCAGGCGGACTTCCGCACTTGTGGATTTGTCCATTAACCAGGATCTTTAAATGCCGCCATAGAGGGAATTTGTGTAAATGGATAACTGAGATGAGCACACAGGATTTACAATCATTTGACAGTTACATATTGTCTTAAAAATAAGAGAATGTTTAGTCAAATACTAATGTAAGTGTGATAGTTCTTTATGAAAAGAACTGAAGCTAGTTATTTATGACAGAAGGCAGCCCGATTTGTATTTTAGTAATATGAAAAACTACTCATTGAAAAGCCATATTAGCTGATAAAATGCTAGCCAGTTGTCCTTATCTGTGAATTCTCTCTTTTTATATATATGTATATATATAATAAAAATGTAATATTTAATATATAATTATACATTTAAATATATATATAAATATATGTATTTAAATTTCTATAGGTTTCCTGCAATCACTGGAGAGAAAGATGAGAGAGCAAGACAGGGAAAGCGACAGAGCACTCCCTAGAAGGATAGCCTCACCATAATCCCTTCTCCACTCTCCTCTAGGGATTTTGGGCGCACATGCAAACATGCCATATGTGTCCTACAAGCTCCCAGGTCCGGGCTTGAACCACACACACACAGTTGGTCATGTAGGACCTAGCTGCCTTAATCACCATGCCACCTAGCTGGCCCTGTCTTTATTTTAATGACTTACAGAAAGTTTATTTAGAAAGATGTTCAAATAAAGAATTGGAAGCTGGGGCTGAGATTGTAGTGTTTCCTAAATAAGAAAACCATGACAATTCTGAACTATTTCCTTTTACATACTCTATAAAAATTGTGAGTTTACACTTTAAGCAGGTTCATCCCCCCCCCTCCACTTTCATGTAAAGAAGTCCTAAAGTTGATTTCTCTTTATTATGGGGGGATGTTATATGCTCTTCTGTTTATTCACCTTCATAATAATCACATAATCCTTCTGAAATAATTGTAATGCACTGCTTCTAAAATAACCTAAAATAGACTTTATAACTTCACAAAATTTATAAGGTCGTTTCCTATCCCATTCTCATTTTATAGTTCAGTAAAGTGGAATGGGACAGACTATGATTTTGGTGTAGTTTCCCCAGTTATCTCCCAGTAACAATAAGGTAGAAAGAGATAGCATTGCTTTCCTTCTAGAAATTTCAGCCACTTGATGCAGTACTTGAGCATGTCATTCATGTTCCCTTTAAGGCATAAAAAGCTGGAACCCTGATTTTCACCCCCAATCCATCCTCTGTTCATTTCTTATGGTAAGTGGCTATTAAAGGGTCAGGCACAAAAGCAGGCACACAATAGACACGAGTTCATTTCTCTTTTCTTCACTTTCAGGTACAGAATTCCAAAAGACTCTGAAGAGAATTCACTCCCCACCCCCACTAGAACGTCACATCCAGCACATCCAGCAAGGTGCCAGACCAGGTATCCTGCCACACTTGGGAAGGCTCATTTTGTTCCTTACCTAGAGCATCAAAACATCCTCCCATGTTTCAGGGCAAAACTTGAGAGGTTGCCAGAATATATTAGGAAGTTTTCCAGTTTTTGAATACGTTAGTGACCATGGAATTACACTGTGTAGATCAACCCAAAAAATACTATTTAAGGAAACAGAATCCACAAACAATGCATTTAAGTAACCTTAAAATTTTCAATATATGGGCCATTCCTAAATCACATTAGAGATTAAAGTTCACAAAAAGCAAATTGAATCTTAAAATTGTAATCAAATACAGGCTAAATAAATGCTGATTTTAGAACTATATCTCTAGTTCTGGGGCCATCAGATGGTATAGTGGTTATGTCACTGGACTCCTGCATGGGTGACCACAGTTTGAGTCCTGGACCCGGTTTTAAACTTACACTGGGTGCATGTGCATGTGTGCCCAAGATCCTGGGAGGAGAATGGAGGAGAGGAGATTACAGTGTGGCCATCCCCCCGGGGGCATGATTTCTAACTTCCCCTCTCACTGTCTCTGTCTCTCTCTCTTTGGTGAGCACATGTGCCCTAAGGCAAAAGCCTCTATAGAAAAAGAAAAAAAAATCTATGGTTCTTTATGAGAACTATAGAGTTGAAAATGTAATGCCTTATATAGCATAGTTGATTAATAATAGAGAATTAGAAATAGTTAAGTCCTCCAAAATGACAAGTACCAAAAAGTTTAAAATATAGTTTTTTTTTTTTTTTTTTAAAGAGGGTGTGGTTAGCTGAGCAGGCTTTAGATTATACATACATGCTGCCAGTGTTTTTACATTGAAAGTTTGGATTTGTGATACATTTGTCAGTTCAAATACAAACACACAAACCTCATATTTAAACAGTTTCTTGTATGATGAAAATCTTCGGACTGGTGCAGCAGCAACAAACCTCTTTTGGGAAAGGGAAAATCCATGGGAGATTTTCTATTGACCACTAGATGTCAGTACCGAACTGGCAAAACATCTGTACCGGCGTGCTCTTAGACAACATGCTATTAATTTATAATAAAAGGTATCTGACAGCTTTATTCTGATGAATTATGGGAATCCAAAGCATAATTCCCAGCCTTTGGTTTATAAATTGTCATTGATTTTAATGTTCTTTGTAAAGTTGTGGCATGCAACAAATTTTCCTGCCAAGAGCTGTTAAATAAATAGTCATCCTTTGCTCTGAGTAGTACATTGAACTTGTTAGACTGATGAGCAGAACCAATTGATGGTTATCCATAAACCATTTATGACAGAATGCACAGCAGCAATTCAAACAATTATTGAATGCATTCATTATATATTTTTTTTAAAATCTCAAGTGAACCAAAAGGAATTTCGCAGGTAATAGGCAGTAGCAATGCCACACAATTCTTTATGAGAGACTTCCTGATTGACAGGTGACTAGAATTGTTGTAGGATTTGCTGAGGGCTCATCAAACCTCGCTGGAATTATTTGGTTTTCTCTATTGTGTGATTTGGCATCCCAAAAGTATATTGCATGCCTTTTCTAAAGAAAGATGGTTATTGTAAAGACAGAAGCTTTTGTTCATGTAAAGATCTCTTACAAACTGGCATCCGAACAAAAGGAAGCTTCTGCCCGAGATATCACTTCAGCGCATTTGGAGATGCAGCGTATGTACGTGGAAGCATGAAAGTCGGAGGTCTGTGATGACCATTAAGTCCTTAATCACTTTTCAGCAGAGGTTCTTTCTCCTGCGAGAATTCTCCACTGGCCTCACGCCGTTGTGTCTGATTTCACTCTGAAGACACTTAACATCCTCGGCGGTTTTCAGAAGGACCATCATTCGCCTTTGTTCTTTGTTTGAAACTGTCCTGCGTGCTCTGTTGCTATGTCAGGGACCACCTCTACTTCCCAGAAGTGGCTGTCTTTCAGGGATGTAGCCTCAAGTCTGTTGTTTGTACAATGTTTTAAGACTTCTTTGGGATTAAAGCGAAGTGACCTACGCATGTAAAATTCTGTTAATGGTGCTGTTTGTGAAAGTACACCAGCGAACTACCTTTAGGCACTGTTAAGTAGTGAAACAGGACATTAAAGACTGAGGAGTCGACTCTAATGTTCTAGCCTTGATTTCTTTTTTTTCTGAAATCAGTTTATTGCCCTAAATGTTGTGATATGACAGCAGTGCCCATGCTGGAAACGTCCCCCTGGGTTCTCTTCGAAAGAGAGAAATCCACAGACTGAGGATGTCTGACTTCACTCTGAATTCCTCCACAAATTGAAAGATAGTTTTTCATTTAGTGCTGTTGCCTTCAGATTTAAAAATAAAAGATTTTTTAAGAAAAAAAAAAACATTAGGAAGACTGAGAGCTTGATACACATATGGCTGCCTTTTACAAGTCATTATGATCTGTCATATAAATACTGTATTTACTGACATTTCAAAATGTGGACTTAATCTCCACACACATTTATTTTTTTAATAGTTGCTTTTCGTTGCAAGCTGAATCCAACAAATAACATTAGCAAACATGCAACATGGTCCTCAGGTTCAACTATCAATGTCATTGCTCTTTAAAAAGCTCAAAGACAGTAGAGTTCAGAGTATAAGCATTTAAACCTAAATTGAATTAAATTAAATTGAGTTGGGTGGAAAGTTAGTGAGAGGAGTCATTCTAAGTGCTGATACAATTTTTCAGTGTAAGGGATGAATGGAGGCTGTGTACTGCAGTATATTTTCACAAAGCTATTTTAATACCAGTTCCTTTACCTAAATTTCAGACTTTTTGCCATCTCTTTTATTTATCAACTGTGAGACCCCTTGGGCTGCATTAATTAGCTGTGGTAGGCTTTCAAACAGCGAGCATTACTCTGTGCAGTTACCGCAGTGTTTAAAAATTTATATTCTTTGTCCAACATTGTGACCACCTGTGACTAATCAAGTTTGATATATAGACTCAGCTGCTCTTTCTGTGCCCAGGGTCACTCAAAAGGACTGTACCTTGGGCTAATATTTCTGGGGACTGTGGGCACAAGGGGGAAAAAAATGGGTGTGGAAAAAGGGATGGAGTGGAATGAGAGTTTTGCAGAATTTTATTGAACACTTGTGAAGTAGTCTTCTGAATAATTTTTACTTAAGTAAAATATCCATATAATTCCCTTAAGGTAAGTATTGCAAAAAATAGTGCATCCTTTAAGTGGCACAGGCTAAGAAAAATTACTGATCAATTGTAGAGAAGAAAAGTAATAGTCAATTCTTTCTGACAGATGAAAATAGGCACTTTTCAATCAATTTATTCATATAGTCACTGGCTATATGTCGACAAGCTAGGTAATATTTCTGGCTCTGGGATTGTAGCCGTGGAGAGACATTTGTTTTCCCTCATGGAGCCTATATTCTATGGAGAAAGAAAATGAACAACTGCATATATAAGTCATTGGGATGGTAAGCGCCAAGGCAAAAAGTGAAACAGGTTAAGAAGTTTGAGAATGATGCCAATCTGATTGTGTGCTCTTTTAGAGAGAAGTCCCTTTGATAAACATCGGGAAAAAGTGGGGGACTGAGCCCAGTAGATAACTCAGGGAGGAGCATTCCAGGCGAGGAAACGCCATTGTAAAGGCCCTGACACAGCGCCAGGCTGGTGTGTGAGAGTAAGCACAGAGACGCTAGCGTGTTCGCCGTGTGGGAGGGAGGGAAACTCCTGGCGTGTGAGGTGGGAGACATATGGGGGAACGTGGCCACATCCTGTAGAACCTGATGGGACAGTGTAAGGCCTCCAGTTCTTTATATACAGAGAGTAGGAAGGAAAGGGGAACCGACAGGCTTGTAAAGGATTATTCTGTTGTTCTGTAGACGTGGTGGGGTAGGAGGCAAGGGGACAGATAGAGAGATCTGCTGGGAAGTTATAATCCTCCAGGCAAGACATGATGGTGGCTAGGCCACTAGGTAGTGAGAAAAGGCCAGCTTCTGGAGTGTGTATATCTATATATACATTTCTTTCTTTCTCTCTCTCTCTCTATATATATATATAATAAATATATATCACATATATTTATAAATCTATCTCTTCTATAGGAGAGAGAGACAGACAGAAGTGAGAGAGAGAGAGAGATAGGCACTCCCAACAGGGGTCTTCATGTTGCATTCTGCTCCTACCCCCAACCCCCAGCTTCAGACAGCCCAGATCACGGGCATGCATGTACCTGGTGTGTACAGAGTACCTCAAAAACGGGACCCAGAACCTTTCCATGTGGGTCCAGTGGCATGACAATTGACCCACCACAAAATCCCACCTGGATATAAGTTCAAAGGAGAGTCAGCCAGATTTGACTGATGAATTGGAATGGAATTTGAGAAGGGGAGAGTTAAGGGTGAGTACAGTTTTGCTTTGAGCAATTTTGTAAGTGCTAGCGCTATTTGCAGAATTGGGAAACACTGGAGGGGATCAGGTTTGGAGGAGGAAAGAGAATCAGGAGATGCAAATGGCTAGTGGATACACAATCCTTAATTTAGGGGCAGCATCAGGTTTTATCAGTTTAGAGCTACTGCATAGTTAGGGGACTGAATGAGATGGTTTGGGAGGGAACATAGAATAACAATGGAGCTTGAGAGCATGCTGCTGAGTAGAAGAAGAAAACCCAGCAAAGGAGACTGAGCTTGAATATTAGGAAACCATTATCCTTGAAGAGTGCTGCTCACAGTGTGGTCTGTGGACTTGGGCCTCTGGATGGTCTGGGAAGCTTTTAGAAATGTAAATTCTAACATCTCACCCAGACCTACTGAGTAAGAATCTCCAGAGGTGGGCCTCAGTAATCTGTGGGTGGGACCAGCAGTTAGCATAATGGCTATGTCCCTGGACTCCCACGTAGTTGACCACGGTTCGAGTCCCGGACCTGGTGGCTTAAAACTCACGCTGGGCATGTGTGCGTGCGTGCCCAAGATCCCGAGAGGAGAATGGAGGCGAAAGGATTGCGGCATGGCCATACCCCCTGGGGGGTGAGTTCTCGCTTTCTGTCTCTATGTCTGTCTCTCTGTCTGTCTGGTGAGTGCACGCGCCCTATAGCAAAAACCTCTTAAAAAAAAAAAAAAGGAATCTGTGGGCTAACAAGCTCTCCAGGGGATTTTTATACAGAGTGCAGTCAAAAACAGGAGGTGTTTCAGGAATATCAAATGAATAAGTGAACATTTTTTTAAGAATTATTTTATTTAACTTTATTGATTTATTTAAATTTGACCAGAGAGGAAGGGAGGGAGGGAGGGAGGGAGAGAGAGATAGAGAGAGAGAGAGAGACAGAGAGAGAGAGATACCAGGTCTGGGACTTGAACCACTGCTGGCCATGTGGGAGTCCAACGCTATTAACCACCATGCTACCTGTAGGCCCCAATGAGCATTATTGGAAGGAGTCAATTTTCATATTCAAATGACTTCATTTGTTTTTAAATTGCCAGAGGGCACGTGTACTCACTAAAGAGAGACAGAGAGAGGAAGAAAGCACACACCAGTGTGGTCGCACTTCAGTCCTTTCTCCTCCATTTCCCCATCCCGTTGGGATTTTGGACACACGTGCACAGTCTGGTATGTTTTTCAAGCCAAAGGGGCCACGATTTAAACTGCAGGCAGCCATGTGGGATCTAGCTCCCTTAGCCACTAGGCTAAGGAGCTGGCCCACACTTACTCCATTGTTAAAAAACATAATACTTTTATTAGAAAGCAGGGCACTCTAGTACTAGAGTTTGGGGCTCTGTAACCCCCAAATGAGTTCAAAGATCCAAAGTGATCAGCTAAGAAATATTATCAGTGAAAGCATGAGTAGTGCGTATCAAGATATATGTCATCACTGATTAAAGAACTATTTGAATCCTAGATCAGCTCCTGGTGAGTCTTAATCTTCCTCAATAAAAGATAATAAGAATAGTGGCTGACCTCCCCAAGCTCCTGGTTTCATCCCCTTATACCCTGTAAATGCCATGACTTTATCCTTAGATCAGATAGCATGGAGGAATCCTTGACCTGGGGCATGGATCGAATTGCATTATTTTTGGTATGAGAGTACAGGTTGTGGCCTGACTAGATTTCTAGCCTCTAGGTTGCCCTTCATCACTCAGCAGTGAAGAATGAAAATCAACAGAGCTTTCCCCAGCCTGCTGCTTAAACAGCTGCTAACAGGCTGAGACTGCCTGGCCTCATTAACCCATTAGGTGCTGCTTTAGCCCAGGAGTAATTCTTAATGAGGTTGTAGCATCATAGGTAACCCAGACAGGCACCGACATGTTGGGGCATTAATGTAAGACCCTTTAATGTGGGGCCTATAATGGAGTTATTTTATGTCAGAAACAGATCCATCAGAGAGCACTCTTAAGGCGCGTAAAGCAAATGATACTACTACCATCTGTGAATCTACAGTGCTTTAAAAACATTAGAAATCAAAATTTCTGGAGGAATTGGGAGGTTTGCCATTTTCTCAGACATTGTGTCCTCCCTAATTAGCAACTCTATTCTGGAGAATAGGGAACAAGCGTAGTCTTAGACTGAACGGTAACAGTGGAAAGCAGTATTGATCCCTTCAAAACTTCCTGGTTCACAATTTTCTTTGGACAGGAAGATAATGATTACAAGCAAAAACCAAACCAAACTGAAACAGAACAAAACAAAATGAGCAACAAAACCCAAAATACCCCTATTTCTTTATAGCCTAGAAGGAATAAAACTTCTGTTTGTGTCAACAAAGAATTTTAGGACTACGTAAGATTTTGAAAGCAAACTTTGCCATGTACCTGGCCACAGATACCCTGGCTGGGGGAGGGATTGGTAAGGCCTCAGACTAATGTGTGTGGTGGCTGAACGTTTGACAAGACTAATAGGCCCAGAATGTCTCCATCCCTAAAATCTTGGCAATTCTCCTTTATTCCAAGTCGCTTGTATTGGAGAAAATAATTACATTCTAACTCTCCTATTACTTTCATGTATCTCTTCTGTCTTTCTGTTCTAATCAGATCTCTACAAATATCTGAATTAAAAGAAAATTAAAAAGTGCTGTCATTCTTTATTGTCACATTATATTAAAGGAGAAAAGCCATGCTTTTACATTTTCTCTGTTCAAGAAGATGCTGAATAAGGGTTGCCATCCATTCCCAGAAGCAGAAACACTATTAAAATTTTAGATTGTAATCTAATAAAATTTCATCTTATCCTATTGCTTTTCTAAACCACCCCCCAGCAATCATGCACATGGTATCTAAGGCTAAGAAAAAAGGAGTTCATATATTGCATAAGTGTTTTCCAATAAATTTTTAAAAACTTAGACGAGATGGGGAGGGGGAGTGGTGCTTCATGTAATTTTATAGGACCTCTGAGGCCCAGAGTTTTTAAGTAATCTTTTTTGATGTTTTTAGACAGACCATTAAGCTGAGGATAAAAGTCCCTGTGTTCAATATCTGGATACATTAAGCATTAGGTTTAAAATTTACAGCTTTCATTTTGACAAGGAAAATGACACGTTTGGTCTCAAGTGCTACCTTGAACTGTTTTTCAACACTGAGACAGGTTGTCGGGCTGAGGCTGAAGGTCTGTGCACTTGGTCCCTGAGAGACTCTATGAGGTAAACTGCTCCAGCTCATTGGAAATGCTGACCGAACCCTGGGCAATGGGCTGGTACCTGGTGGGGCAATGGCAGAAAGCCATTGGGATGCTCATACTCCCCATGGGGTGAGGACTGATCAAATGCCTGCTACGTGAATGTCATTGACATAAAAAAAGGAAAGGAATGTGCCAGCCAAAGTGACACCAATGTAAATAGGTGGACTTCAAATACATTTCATTTTTCATCTACCCTTAAGTGATTCTTTGGTGGAGCCCTTCTTCCTCTGACATGACGAACTGCATTTAAGGAATAGGACTTGTGAGATCTGTTTGAACTAAGTGATGGGCAAAGGTAGGGGATGGAGGGAAAGTGGGAAGGCCATTCTGTGCCATAGGATAGATGAGGAGGGAAATGAGAGAAGAGGATGGTGGGATCAGGGGAGGCAACTGTTAGCAGAACCATTGGTAGAGATGTAACTCTCCTGCCTCCTCCCTCCCCAACACCAGAAATGAGGCTGAAGAGGTAGTGTGGAAGAAATGGAAAGGATTTTGTAAGGTAGGATAAGGATTGTGATTTTAGCTTGAAGGCAATGAATGGAAATGTAAAGAACGGATGTTTGATTTTGGGAAAACCAGTACTGCTTCCAGGTGAAGAACAGACTCAGGGGAGGGGCCAGCAGTTAGCATAATGGCTATGTCGCTGACCTCCCATGTAGCCAACCACCGTTCGAGTCCCGGACCTGGTGGCTTAAACTCACGCCGGGCACGTGTGCGTGTGTGCCCAAGATCCTGAGAGGAGAATGGAGGAGAAGGGATTGCGGTGTGGCCATCCCCCCTGGGGGGAGATTTCTCACTTTCTATCTCTCTGTCTCTCTCTGTCTTTCTGTTGAGCGTACATGCCCTATAGCAAAAACCTCTACAAAAAAAAAAAAAGAACAGACTCAGGGGAGGGGCCAGCAGTTAGCATAATGGCGATGTCGCTGAACTCCCATGTAGCCAACCACCGTTCGAGTCCCGGACCTGGTGGCTTAAACTCACGCCGGGCACGTGTGCGTGTGTGCCCAAGATCCTGAGAGGAGAATGGAGGAGAAGGGATTGCGGTGTGGCCATCCCCCCTGGGGGGAGATTTCTCACTTTCTATCTCTCTGTCTCTCTCTGTCTTTCTGTTGAGCGTACATGCCCTATAGCAAAAACCTCTACAAAAAAAAAAAAAGAACAGACTCAGGGTGGGGACAACCCTGGGGCTCAAAGCCCAGCCTGAAGGTGATCCAGTGATCCAGGAGAGAGGTGATGAGCTGGTGGAGTGCTACCCCAGGCTGGGAGAATGGTCGTCATAGCCACAAAGGTGGTGTGGAGTGGGTAGTTACAGGCAGTACTCCCATTGGACCTGATGGGATCAGGTGATGGATGTGGAGGGTGAAGAAATGGGTCATGTGTTTTCTTCCTTTTCTCAACTTCCTGAGGAAGTGACAGGCAGGAGAGAAAATGGTATCCTCCAGCTAATGGAATGGGGGCTCCCTATTTTTTTCTTTTTCCCTTTTCATATTCTTACTTCTCTGCCTTCTCCCTCATCCTTCTCTCTAAGACCTGAGGGAATAGAATACTGACTGCTAACCTCTGGGTTTCTGTCTAACCTGCCTGTTTCTGGTTATTGGTTGTTTTTTTTTTTTAATTTTGTTTTTGCTATGATAATACTACATGATTTATAGTATCTTTATTCTATTTAAAGCACAACTGTAAATTATTTACACACAAAATTTGTAACCTATTTCTTCTCTCTTTCTTTCTTTCTCCTTTCTGTTTGCAAATTGGTTCATCCTGACTTAGATACCCTTTAATATGTGGAAGATTCACATCTTATGAATTCTTTTTGCGTGAAGAGCTTGTATCAGTGGCAAATAGTGTGGTTTTGCAAAAGACACACATTTAATTTGACAATTATTCCTGGCACTGTGGTTTTAAACAAATCTTGCATAAGGAAAATATCAAATGACAGCATAGTAAGTCTTAATTGATTTTTACCTCATGTGGTATCAGATCTGTAGTCCGGAATGGACAGACCGTACAGTGGTGTGACTGCAATAAAGGCAGGGTTTGAAAGGAAACTTACTGTGTAGTGTGTAGGTGGATAGGTCTGCAAAGAGGAGGCTACCAGAGAGTTATGTTTACTTAAAACATAAATAGCAAGCTTTTAATTTAGCATTAAAATCTGAGAGTTTGTAAAGAATGAGCTAAGGGGCTTGCCTTGAACCTCACCTATCTGCAGAAAAGATAGGAAATTTCAGGTCTCCCCAAATCATGGTAAGTTCCACTATACCTCACTGCCCTTTTACAGGAGGACAAATAATAAAAGGAAATCTACTAAACATGAAAATGACTATGAATTAAGAAACTCCCCCCCGCACCCAGCCTTCCCTCCCACCCTGACCTAGTAACATTATTACAAAAATCATTCATATAGCCTGGGGCCAAGTACTTTTTCCAATAAATAGAATAGAGAAATGTTATCCAAATCCAGAACATTATAAAAACATCAGAAACACCTACGCTCTCCATTTTGTCTAGCATCATCAAGGCAATGACACAGGATCAATTGTACTAAAAAAAAAATTCATCATGTGACTGGATTGAAGTTTTAAAGCTTTTAATTTCTGGTTTTATTTCCTTTAACTATTTCATGAGGAGGAATAAGTTGAGAGAAAAAAATAAGTATAGTACACTCATATTTTAAAGAATTTGTAGAATATTCAATATTTGTTCTGGATAAACACATTGGATTATTATCTCAGGCTTTATGCAGAAAAACATGAGTGTGCTTCACGTTACAAATGCTGTTCAAATATTTCCCAGAGACATAAAAGAGAAAATATCACCACAAGTAATAAAAGTGCATAAAGGAGAAAGGAAAAAACAGCAAGTATGGCATTTGGACAGACCAAGTGCGAACAGAGAGAGAGAACAGGAAAGGAGAAAGATCTTAAACATAGTTGTGGGCAATTGATAATATGGAGATTCTCTTCATAGACTGGTTTTTATACCATGCTTTGATTCTGTTTTGTCATTTGGCTTTCGCTCTATCAGACCACTCTCTGTTCCTTTCTTTTATTTTAGAAATATTTGTAAAAGAATTTTTGTAAATTACAAATAGAAGCACTTACAAAAAGAATATTTATAAAAGATATTTAGAATAACTTGAATAACTTGTAAAAGAATAGAAAGTTTTTTCTTTTTTAAGAGAGATTTTTGCTATAGGGTGCATGTGCTTGCTGGAAAGACAGAGAGAGACAGAGTGACAGAGAGTGAGAAATCACCCCCCATGGGGTGGATGGTCACACCACAATCTTTTCTCCTCCATTCCCCTCTCAGGATTTTGGGCACAAACATACACATGCCTGGCATAAGTTTTAAGCTGCTGTGTCTGGGACTCAAACCATGGTTGGAGTCCAGTGACATAACCATTATGCCATCTGCTGGTCCCCCCAAAATAAAAAATATTACTAAAATTCATTTTCATTAACTATTTTGGGAGTTTGAAAATTAGAAAAACTTAATTAAAATCCACTTCTGGAGGGCTTCTTAGGAAAGGTGTGTGATAATGCTGGTGTGGAATACTCTGTAATCTGTCTTCAGAAGTCACAGATGGTGCAGATGGCGTTGGTAAAGCCTACACAAGCCAGCGCAAAGTGTATACCTGTGAACACATGTCCACACTCGGACCAGGTTTATCGATATCCAGATTGACCTATCTTATTTAAGTCAATGGGAGGAAGTATTTTAGTCTATTAAATGCTGTAGAAGTATATATGCTTCAATTTCAGATACATATTACCCTTTATCTTACAAAAAAGAAAAGTTGAAATTATTAAATCAGTGTTTAAGCTACAGAGGATGAGGTGCTCGCCTAACCCAATTGTCCTGACCATTGGAAACTCAGATGTGTCAAAGCTTATTAACACATGAGGGTGAGCACAGGGAGATATAGCATGAGGATCCTCCACAGAGAGAAAAGAGAAGCAGATATGTATAGATAATCAATGTTCTTTCTGTCTCTCTCTCTCTCTCTCACACACATACATGCAACAGTCCCTACTAGCCACCACTAGTACTCCTCATGAGGAATGGACATGCCTCAATGTATGCATGCATATGTGCCTGAAATGTTTCTCAAGCCACCAGATCCAGGACTTGAACAGTGCAATCAGCTATGTGGGATCCAGCTACTTTAGTTATTGTACGTGAACCGCTAGGTTCACAGAGTTGGCCCCTGTCTGCTCTTTATGCCCTTAGAATAAATTTTCTTTTATTCATTT
The DNA here is from genome assembly GCF_000334495.1 of Tupaia belangeri chinensis. Taxonomy (NCBI): domain Eukaryota; kingdom Metazoa; phylum Chordata; class Mammalia; order Scandentia; family Tupaiidae; genus Tupaia; species Tupaia belangeri. Next base: position 8,682,688 of record NW_006159458.1, on the reverse strand, counting down.
AAGCTACTTAAAATGACTGTTACTTGTAACAACATCAACAAAAAAGCCTTAATGAAGAGAATTGGAGGGAAAGGAAGAAAAATACTGGTAAATGGAAGCTCTAATGTGGTGATAATATACATCGATAGAAACTCTTTAAGTAGGAGAGGGAAATTGTGTATGTTTGATGCTCTGGGCCTTTAAAGATGAAGAGAAAGTCCTAGACACCTATGTTTCCCTATTCTCCTACTTTTTCCAATATTCACAAATGTGCCCCAAGTATTTGCCTTAAATTCAGGAATATGTCTTGTATTCTCTTGACTATTATGTCAGTCACTACAGAACCTCAAACTTCTTGGTCATATTGTTCAACTGTAGTTTGAGCCTGAAGAACATCTGCCTGGAGGCCAGTGATTCTCCAACTTTTCTGTGTATTAGAGTTATCAGTTTGTTAAAACAAATTGCTGGGCCTAAACTAGTTTTTGATTCAGTAGGCATGGAGTCGGGCCTCAGAATCTGCTCTTCTAAGAAGGTTCATGTGATACTGATGTTGTAGTTGATGCAACAGGAAACCACAACCGTATTCCTGTCCCAAGTCTTCACACTCATCCAAAGTACTCTCTCTCAATTCAGAGTTCATCAATACCCAAATCCCCCACAGTCTCATCCTCATTTACCTTCTTGCCCCAAGGTGAACTTGATCTTCTCAGGTTACATTGTCTGGGCAACCTGTCTACTGGTAGCTGCAATTTTCCCCAAGTCTGTTACCGCAGATCAGGAGGTGGGGTATGTATTCCCATGGGTGCTCATTGTCACCCTCAGACATGTCTCTGTACCTCTGGCTCTAGAAACAACCAAATGAGAATCTTACGCCAGTAGATACTCTATCAACCCTGCTCTTATTGCTGCTGTCACTTATGGATCTCCGGGTATTTCCTTTGATTTCTTGGTGGTATAAACTCACAGCATCACTTTTTCCAATAATACCTCCATTTTAATAATGGTAGATTTCTGGGACCAGCAGTTAGCGTAATGGCTATGTTGCTGGACTCCCATGTAGTTGACTGAGGTTCGAGTCTCAGACCCGGTGGCTTAAACACATGCTGGGCACGTGTGCGTGCTTGCCCAAGATCCTGAGAGGAGAATGGAGGAGAAGGGATTGTGGCATGGCCATCCCCCCTGGGGGGTGACTTTTTGCTTTCTGTCTCTCTGTCTCTCTCTGTCTTTCTGGCGAGTGCATGCGCCTATAGCAAAAAAAAAACCAAAAAACAAACAAATAAAAAACCCAAAAAACAAAACAAAACAAAAAACAAAACCTCTCCAAAAAAAAAAAAAAAAGAAAGAAAAGAAAATAATGGTAGATTTCCATAGATGTATGGAAATCTATACACTTTGGGAACCAGCAGTTAGTGTAACGGCTATGTCACTGGACTCCCATGTAGTCGACCGCGGTTCGCGTCCCGGACCCGGTGGCTTAAACTCACACCGGGCGCGTGTGCGTGCGTGCCCAAGATCCCGAGAGGAGAATGGAGGAGAAGGGATTGCGGCGTGACCATCCCCCCTGGGGGGTGATTTCTCGCATTCTGTCTCTCTGTCTCTCTCTGTCTGTCTGGCTAGCGCACGTGCCCTATAGCAAAAACCTCTCCAAAACAAAAAGAAATCTATACACTTTGGCCTATCGATTCCTTGAATGGCCCTTTTCCAAAGGTTTTCCCTCAACCACTTCTTAGCTACTTTCTTGTGGCTGTACTTTAAACCTTTTCATAACCTTGATTTCAAGTATTTTATTCTCTGCAGCATCATATCTTCCCAGCTCACTCTTCCTAGAATTCAGGCCCCAACAATCCTTCAACTCTAAGGATACCCTGGATCTATTATTTTTTTTTAAGCAAAATTTTTTTGCTATAGGGCACAGGTGCTCATGGACAGACAGAGAGATAGAAAGTAAGAAATCAACCCCTGGGGGGTTGGCCATGGCATAATCCCTTGTCTTCCATTCTCCTCTTGGGACTTTGGACACACATGCACATGCACATGCACCAAGCATGAGTTTTAAGTCGCTGAATCCAGGACTTGAACCACGGTCGACTATGTGTGAGTCCAGCGATGTAGCCATTATACCACCTGCTGGTCCTGATGCAACCCTTTTTTTATTGACTTCACATCCTTCCAGATTAAGTTTTATGGTTAATCACTGCAATCACTCCCTTGCAAACACCTCATCTCCCCTCACTCTTCTGTCATTGTCTTACACACTTGGCAGATTCACAGCCATGGCTAAATCCAACTCTCACCCACTCCTTGTCTGCAACCTTAAAACTAAAACTGGAGGAAAACACACAGCCACAATGGCTTTAAATTAGAAGTGGGGCTTATTTATACAAGGAAATCATACTAGATGGTTTTAAGAATTTATTCTCCTGCCCTGTTGATAGGATTTAAAATACTTTTTTTTCTCTTTCTAAACCCCAGGGAGAAAATTGGAGCATTTGCAAGAGAATTTACAGAGATTATCACCATCACCCCCACCCATCTGCCACGTCTTCCTCTGCACACTCTGCCTTGCTACTGGGTAGGAGGTTATGGTGATGAGTGAATATCCATGCTCCTGTCTCACGTCAACCCCTCCACTGTGCCCTAGAACTCTCTCACTGCATTGCTTGAAAAATCTCCTTTTCTGTACTATATTATCTATCTTCTCTACTGTATCAACATATAAAAATGTAACTTCCTGCAAACTAAACTCTCTTGATTTATCTTTTCCCATCAGCTTATTGCCCCCTTTCATTGCTTCAATTTGCAGCAAAACTACTCGAAAGCATTCTATGCAATCCTATCTCCATACTTACCTTTCTCCATTCTCTCTTTTATCCACTTTAATTAGGATTTTGCTGTCACTCCATCAAACCTAAACTTCTGAAGGTCACCTGGATTGCTGTGTGCTGTGTTCTACCTATCTATTAATATCTATCATTTGTCATTTGTCATCTGTCTATCTATCTATCTATCATCTCTCTATCAATCATCTTTTTTCCCATTTTTTGTCCAGGCAACATGCCTTCTTGGATTTCCTCCTACCTTTCTGAAAGCTCTTTCTCAATATCTTTCAGTTCCCTCTCTTCTTTTATCTGAGCAGCCACAAGCCTCAGTCCTTGGAACCTCTTTTCCACACTCTGTTGGTGATTTTATCGAGTCTCGAAGCTTTAAATATCATATCTAGATTCTCCTTGACTTACAGTGGGGTTATAGGCTGATAAAGTTGAAAACACTATAAGTAAAAAATGCATTTAGTATGCCTAAACTACCAACCATTATAACTTAACCTAGCCTACCTTAAATGTGCTCAGAACAGTTACATTAGCCTAAAGTTGGGCAAAATCATCTAACATAAAGCCTTTTTGATAATGGGCTGAAAATTTCATATAGTTTTTAAACACTATACTGAAAGTGAAAAACAGAATGGCTGAATAGGTACTCAAGTTCTAGTTTCTCCTGAATGAATATCACTTTTATACCATCATCAAATTAAAAAGTTGGAAATCAACTGGTTGTGTGTTAGAGATTTTCTCTGTATGTATTTACAGTGTGATGGGAAATATTCTCTAAGACTCCAGACTTTTGTAGACAGATGTCTTTCAGATACATCACACTGAGATTTCCAACATGAAACTCCTACTCCTTGACCCTCCTAATTACAAACTGCCTTTCCCTTTTCAGTTTATATAGCTTCATCTTTGAGTTGCTTGGTCAAAAGTTTGTCTTTGTTTTCTCTGTCTTTCAGACCCCACGTGAAGCTTGTAAAACAATTTCATCCTTATCCTTCAAAAATATCCATAATGTAACCATTTTTTCCGTGGCTAGCACCTGATTACCATGATTCACTTTGAGTAGACAGCCTTCCATTATATAGTTGCTTCTACCCTTGCTTCTTAAACTGTAGTAAACAACAACAATAAACACACTCACACACACACACACACACTCACACCCCAAAACCAAAAACCAAGAAAAAAACAGCCACGACTCTGGTAGCGGGAGAAATGTAGACCATGGTGTGGTGTCCTGAGATTGTGGATCTCATGAAGGCCACTGAGTGCTTCATTCCGTTATGTCAAGCATGTTTAACCCAACTCAGCAGCTCATTTCTGCTGTCTCCCTCAATGGTACTTCTCCCATCACTTAGCACTCTCTAATGACTTCATTCTTTAATTTTGTACGTTGTTTACTTAGCTGTTTATTTGAGGGTGCTTCAAAAAGCCCATGGGAAAATGGAATTAAAAGAAGACTTTATTTTGGTACAAATAAATTTGAAGTGCGTGCATTACGTTTTTCATAAAACATTTTTTTCTGTGAGCTATTGAATACCCCTCATATGCTATCATTTTATATTTTCCTTTAGAATAGGAATATTTTCTCTAAGACCTATGAACTCAATAAATGCTCAAGAATTTGTGAACTTTTAAAGGGTACTAGGATGTGAGAACCTCAGGAACAGTCTGGTTTTGATACCTTTGTGAAATGAATAATATCCAACAGCATCTTCTGTTCTTTGTCAAGTATTGGAGTACCAGAAAGACAAGCTCCAGTTGTGTTTTCACTTCTCTTTCTCAGCTGGGGTGACTTGGAAAATTTCTCTCTTTTTTTAGCATAAGGTAAGAAACTAGACTTAACCACCTTACCAAAGTGCCATATGATGTAGGAGAGACATTATCACAAAAGAAATTTGAATACACTTAGGAAGACGGAAACATATTCCGGGAATCTGAAAAACAAATAACCATAGTGACTCCTCTGTTGGATTTCAGGCTTTATAAATTTACTTAAATATGTTAACATTATAGGTAATATCTCTTAAATTACCATTGTATTAGCATATTATCTAGGATATATTTGTTTCTTTGCACATAACTTATCTCAATTAAAAGTATTCTTTCCCCAGAAATAATTAATTTCTCATCTTTTAAAACATATCATTTTCAGGAAGTCTTCCAATAAATTATTTGTGTACGTTCTCATGGTGCATCACATACTTTTATGTTAATATTTTCTCATGCTATTAAAGTTGTATGTTTATAGGCCAGCAGGTGGTATGGTGGTTAAGGCAGTGAACTCCCACATGGCCAACTGCAGTTCAAGTTCCAGACCTGGTGACTTACTTTCTCACTTTCTCTCTCTCTGTCTTTATCTCTCTCTGGTGAGTACATGTGCCCTATGACAAACTTAAGAAAATAATAAAGTAAAGGACCAGCAGTTGGTGTAATGGCTATGTCGCTGGACTCACATGTTGCTGACAACAGTTCGAGTCCTGGATCTAGTGGCTTCAACTCATGCCAGGTGCGTGAGTGCCCAAGATTCTGAGAGCAGAATGGAGGAGAAGGGATTGTGGCATGGCCAACCCCCCATGTGGTGATGTCTTGCTTTCTTTCTCTCTGTCTCTCTCTGTCTTTCTGGTGAGCACATGTGCCCTATAGCAAAAAACTCAAAAAAATTCAAATAAATAAAAATAGAAATTATATGTTACATGTCAAACTTTGCAATGAAATATGAGAGGGTTTTCTTTTATATTTAAATTTATGGTGTCCAGCAGTAATAAGTACACAGTTCATGTTTACTTATGTTTTTTTTTTTTTTTTGAGAGGTTTTTGCTATAGGGTGTGTATGCTTGCCAGACAGACAGAGAGAGACAGAGAGACAGAAAGTGAGAAATCACCCCCCTGGGGGATGGCCACGCCGCAATTCCTTCTCCTCCATTCTCCTCTCGGGATCTTGGGCACGCACACACATGCGCCCAGCATGAGTTTTAAGCCACCAGGTCTGGGACGCAAACTGTGGTGGACTACATGGGAGTCCAGCGACATAGCCATTACACTAACTGCTGGTCCTTGCTTATGGTTTTTAATTTTCAATTAAACTTAACCCATATTTTAGTTCATGTTGTGTTGCTATAACTGAATACCTGAGATTGGGTAATTTATTTGAAAACATTTTTGAAAGATTTATTTTATGTTATTTATTATTATTACTTAATTTGCTACAGGACACACATGTTCATCAGGGAGATACAGACAGAGAGAAAGTGAGAAAGCAAGCTGCCAGGTTCACGAGTTGAACTGTAGTTGGCCATGTGAGAGTCCAGCACCTTAACCACGATGCCACCTAATGGTTCTGAGACTGGATAATTTATGAAAAGAGATTTATTGTGGCTTACAATTCCAGAGGCTGGGAAATTCATAACTGGGTGGCCACATTTGGTGAGGGCCTCATGCTGTGTCATAAGGGATAGCATCTTATGGCACCATGACTAGCAGCAGTGAGTGGATGTGTAAACGAAGTGCCCAGTGCTAGAGACAGAGGTGGTGCCAGGCTCACTTTCTAGCAACTTACTTGCAGTAACTAACTTGTTCCCTTAAGACCTATCTCAGTCCCCTGAGAAAGGCATTAATCCCTCTCAGTGACCTAGTCACATCTTAAAGGCCCCATCATCTCTCAATAACATTACAGGGACAATTAAATTTCAACATGAGTATAAGAGGACAAACCATAGCCATCTATTAGCACGTTATTATTTTATAGTTAGATATCCTTCCTCCATGTAAAACATTTAAATGATATTCACCTCTCCAATTTAAATAGGTTGAACACTGTAATATAATTTTTATTCATGGATGAGTGAATGCTACAGCTCGTCACTCTAAAAATTATCCAACTATTTAGTACCTATGTACTTAAAACAGCTACTTGCTGATATCTTCATGTTTAATCAATTAAATCCTAATAAGGACATTTAGTTCAAAAGAAAATAACTACATTATAAATGCCTCTACCTCTTCTACCATGTTGCTTGCAATAGACAAGACATTTGGAGAGAAGTGTATCTGGTGGTGGTTTTCCTTCTTATCCCTCCCCTAGATAACAGAATTCTCAAATCATTGCTACACTTTCAAGGTCTCATTTAGTTAAAGCAAGAAAGCATCATCTTTAAAGACTGAAACATCCATACAAAACTAAAACATCTACAACAACAGGGTGGCGGGAGACTATGTGTAAGATTCTAGGAGGACCTTGTTTCTTGACTATAAAACTTACTTGGAGTAATAATGAAAAATATGGAAAAGATTTTGCATTAACCATGGGAAGGACACATTTTTGGAATTCCCATTCTTTTTTATTGTTTGTCTAATGGAGACTAAGAGAGAAAACTTGGCAACTCAGTACATTGTTTTGTAGTTTGTAGTATTTAAAACAGAAAGCAAAAATGGACAATAATTTTTGGTCCGTAGACTTCTCTTAGTAGCTCACTGGCAAAGTTGGTTCTGCTGTTTTGCCGCATACAAAGAAGCTTCTGTCTCAGGGCACTGGCTGGTTCTTTGAAAATTTTGCCCTTTCTCTCCCCATACCTCTCTCTGCTCTACATCCTTCTCCTGTGGAGTTATAGCCCAAAGTCAGGTGATTTGGGGAGGAATACTAATGAGAATATCTTTCAAGAGTTTATGCATTTTCCACTCTGTGATTCAGCTAGTGAAAAGGCTGTCCAGAAGGCTGACTTGCAGTACTACCCAGAGGCAGTTTTACCACTTAGTGCCAGAATTCTTCTGTAGCTTTGAAAACAAAAGCCAGGGACCACTTTCATGTATGCTTTGCTTATTGATGACAGCTGGCTGAGGTATCATGTCAATGATCAAGGATTATTTTAAACTTTGCGGAATCAGAAAAGGAACAAAGTCATTAGGTAATCTAATCCAACCCCTTGGTTCATTCTACTTATGACATATTTTGGTTTAGTTGCTGTACACGATTTCATTTGAAAGGCTGACTTTTGTTTCTGTTTTTAGTTTTGTTTTTGTTTTACTCAAATAATTTCTATTGTTAAGAAAGAAACATTAGGTGCCTTTAGGGGTCAATCCAACGTTTATCTTCATTGAAAACATCTTCCCACTACTAAAACTTCTGCCTCGGAACAGTGACTCATTCAGGGAAACTTCATATAAAAATGCCCATTTTTACCAATGTTTTAAAAATTGGCTTGCCTCAGGGAGCCAGCATTTGGTATGGTAGTTAAGGTGCTGAACTCCCACATGGCTGACTGCGGTTCGAGTCCTGGACCCAGTGGCTTAAAAATCACACTGGGTGTGTGTGTGTATGTGTGTGTGTGTGTGTGTGTGTGTGTGTGTGTACTTAAAAGCCCTGGAGGAGAGTGGAGGTGAAGGAATTGTGGTGTGGCCATCCCCCCCGAAGGGGTAATTTTTCACTTTCCCTCTCTCTTTTTCTGTCTTTGTCTCTCTCTCTCTCTTTTCCATGAACGCATGTGCCCTATGGCAAAAAAAAAAAAAAAAAAAAAAAAATTAAAGAAAAAAATCTAAAAACAAACAAAGCAATGATAAATTATTAAGTTCTTCCAATTATTGTGAAATCTTGTCTTGGACCATATTCTCAGTTTCTGTTTATTTGTATATCTTCATCTCTGGATCTCTGTAGTGCTACCACTGTCGGAACTGCTAGCTCTGAAGGTGACTGGACCCCACGTGGCACTGGGCTTTGCATGCATTTGTGCATGCTCCAAAACTCCAAGGAAGAGGATGGTAGAGAAGGGCTTGCAGAAGGGATTGCAGCGTGACCATTCCCCATGGCAGGTGCTTTGGGGTGCTTTCTCTTCACCCTCTTTCTCTGTCTCTGGTGAATCCACGTGTCCTCTGGTGAAAAAGAAACAAAAAAAGACACTTTCTGTTGGTTAAAATAGACTCAATCCCCCCATGCACAAAAATCATATATTTCTGATATCAAATTTGAGAGAATTTATGTTGATAATTATGGTTTTTTAATCAAATATAGAAATTAATATTTCCTTATTAGTATGTCAATTTCAGTTCTCATAAGTAGGTTTCTTTTTTCTTTTTCTTTCTTTTTTTTTTTTTTTGAGGTTTTTGCTACAGGGCGTGTGTGCTCCCAAAGAGACAGAGAGAGAGACAGAAAGCGAGAAATCACCCCCCCCCCCCCGGAGGGGATGGCCACACCGTAATTCCTTTTCCTTCATTCTACTCTAGGGATCTTGGGCACACATGCACACGTGCCCAGCGTGAATTTAAGCCACCAGGTCCAGAACTCAAACTGCAGTCGACTACATGGGAGTTCAGTGACATAGCCATTACGTTAACTGCTGGTCCCCATAAGTAATTTCTTATAAGCTTATTTAAAGATAAATCTTTCCTTGATTTATGTTTATCTTTCTTTGTGTGCCAAGAGTCTAAGGATGAGCAGAGAATTATAATTCGGTGTTTCTCTTTTCCATACTTCAAAATGGCTCTTTCTGTGGCTACATACTGCTCTGTCACTCTTCTCAAACCTACTTTCTCTGGGCCAGAGGGTAAGAAACTGAGATATGTCATAACGAGAACTTTCAACATCATGGATATTGTAATAAAGCATTTTTGAAGATAAGGGCAGTTATTTGTGGCCCCTTCGACTGTAATGTTTTTCAGTTTGCAACTGCCACAAAATAGTAAGATGTCAGAAGTTTTTGACTAAGATCTACATGAGGTATACATTTTACTTCATGTCCAAAAAACCACACCTTTATACTTGCAATTTTTTTTCCTATTATTTAAAAACATTTTGCCAGGGAGCGCATGAGCTTGTTGGATAAAGAGAGAAAATAAGAAAGCACTCCCCCATGCTCCCTGGGAACTGGTCACACTGCAATCCTGTCTCCTCCACCTCTCCCTCCTCTTGGGATTTTGGGCACACACACGCACACCCCTGGCACGTTTCCCAAGCGGGGATTTGAGCCGCATAGTTGCCCATTTGAGATCCAGCTGCTATAACTCTCACTCCTGAGGCTGACCCGAAAACAAAATTTTCATGGAACAATTTTCAGCCAGTGTTCCCTACAATGTGCTCTGAATACTTTTCTTTTTAAAAATGTTGATGAAATTACTAAATTCATTTCATGACCTTCTAAAGGGCTGTTGATCAGATCGAAAAGTACCACATTAAGGGAGAATAAAAAAATAGCTTTCTAAATTATATGCACAAATGTAGTACCTAAGAATACGTGTTTCTGTAAATATTTTTGTGCGTACCAGATATACAAAATGATTTTTTTCACCATAGTCTCTGTGAGAAAAGTTTGCAAGTCACTGCTTAAACCAATAAGAGAATGTAGACTTGCCTTTACAGGCAAGTAGATGAATAGTATGAGTGGCTTGGATAGGGGAAGCAGAATAATACAATCCAGACCTATTTATTCATTTATTTACTTACTTACTTACTTGCCATAGAGCACATTTGCTTGCTAGAGAAAGACAGAGAGACAGAGAGAGAAAAGTGGGCAAGCACAGTGCCACCCCCAACACCTCCCAGGGAGAATAACCACACTGTAATCCCTTCTCCTTTAGTCTCCTCTTTGGATTTTGGGCATGCATGCACATGCACCTGGCAGGTTTTTCAAACTAGCAGATCCAGGACTCGAACTGCATATGACCATGTGGGATCTAGTCACCTTAACCTCTGTGCTACTGGCTGACCGTAGTTCTAAAATTTTTTAATCATTAGGTAAAATATAACATTGCATCATTTCCTTCTGTTAACTTTCTGTATATATAGATAAGATACAACTAATATTATTTGTTCTCAAGAACATATTGAGTTCATTGATCATGTTACATATAGATAGAAATAGATGCAGTAACTATGGCAAGAGTTGATTACAGTAATGAAATAGGTTTTGTGATATTAAACAAAAGGAGTAACCCTTTGCTGTTATTTTGTATATATAATCTTTAGAAAATTTTATGTTTTTTTTCTTTGTTTTTGTTTTGAGAGATTTTTTGTTATAGGGCGTGTGCACTCACCAGAAAGAGAGACAGAAAGCGAGAAATCACCCCCCAGGTGGGATGACCACACCACAATTCCTTCTCTTCCATTCTCCTCTCAGGATCTTGGGCACGCACGCACACGCGCCTGGTGTGAGTTTAAGCCACTGGGTCCGGGACTCGAAATGAAGTTGACTACATGGGAAGCAACATAGCCATTATGTCAACTGCTGGTCCCGGAAATTTTCAGATTTTTTAAAATACTTTTTAAGGATTCTTTTTCTGCTATAATAATCAAGAGTCAGTACCTAGTCATGTTGTAAAATGGATCCTTTATCATTGTTCCTGTATTACAGATCCCAAGGGTCATATTTGTGCCTGTTAAAGAGAGACATTTTGAAAGCTTTCAGGACAATTGGCATATTGTTCACATAATGATAATATAATTCTAGTGACTGGATGACTTGGTGATTGAGAAATCTCTGTCAGTTCCCATCAGAAGCAATGACCAAAGGCCTAACTAACAGATTGGATGTGATGCACGTCAATTAAACAGAACCTGCTACCTGCCTCCTTGGGGTTTACACTCTGAAATATCAAGTCTAAAATAACTAATTTGTCCCCCTATATTAAAAAAAGAAAAGGGAGCTTTTGCTTTAGTGACATTCCACAGTTGATAGTCACTTCTCCCAAAATATCTCAACCCCATCTCTGTGATTTTTAATTCCTTTGCCCTTTCCCCACCCAACCTCCAAGCTCTCTCCCGCTCTTTCATCCTAACTGTGGTCAACAGGAACCTTATGTGTCCCGCCTATACCACTTCTCTCACCTATCCTTAACTGAGTCAGAATGGCAGAGGTATTAATACCATACACCATAAGTTAGACTGTCAGGCTCCCAAACCCAACACTTTCTCTGTCCAGCTTTGCAAATATGAGCAGTCTATAGCAAGAAATGTAAATTGAAACCCACTTTAAATTAGTTCAAGTCAAAAAAGTATACATACACACACACGTCTATATACACATGCATATATAGAAACATTATCTATATACATTGTATGTATACATAGCATTTCTGTGTATTGATACACATGTACATATATACATATGTAAGTACATGTGCACTTCTATATGATGTGTGTGTGTGTGCAATAGAGGTAAAAAATATAGCAGGATGTCAATACCTGTTGAATCAATGTGAGTGGTGCATGCGAGTTCATTGTGCTGTTTGCTCAACTGTTCTGTAGACTTGAACCTTTTCTAAAGTAAATATTTTTAAGAGGGTTTTTTTGCTATAGGGTGCATGTACTAACTGGAAAGACAAATACAGAAAGTGAAAAATCACTATCATCCCCTCCTCCCCCAGGAGATGGCCATACCACAATCCCTTTTCGTCCATTCTCTTCTTGGGATCTTAGGCACACACACACATGTGCCTGGCATGAGTGTAAGCTGCCAGGTGTGGGACTTGAACTGCAGTCGACTACATAGGAGTCCAGTGACATAATCATTATGCCATCTGCTGGTTGCTCTACACTAAAGTTTTGGGGAAAATCATAAATCATTTCCTGGTACATAGTAAGTTCTCCATAAATGCCATCTATTATTTCTATTTATCCTGAACAGTATGCTTGTGGGAGATGGCTTCCTGACTTGCTCCTTGGTAATGCAAACATTTAGATCTCTTTTGAAGACAAGGTCATAATCCTCTTTGCCAATCATTCCTTATAAAAAATGGTTAGGGAGTTTAGTATGGTGACTATCCAGTGGTGGGGGAGACCACTTGGGGTATATATAATAGGTGATCACTTAATTATTTATGGGAACAGGCGGTTCTCATTTTACAGGGGTGAACATTTGCTCACATTGCACTAAATCTTCATTTCCTATCACCAAACTAATCTCCCTCCTGAGTCCTTCACTTTCTAGCAGTAAAAGGAACAGAGTAGTAAGAGAAATGTACTCTCTCACATATGCCACAAACACATTCCAGCTGCTCAGTCAGCAAATCTTTAACTTGCTAAATAATGGTAATCATTTTTTCCCCCAGTTTAACATTCTTTTTTTTAAATTACAACTTTAGAAAATGGAAAGTTCAGTTCTCTAGAGATTGATCTTTCTTCCAAAGATGGTGTCAGGGTATAGGGGAAAGCTGAGGAACCCTTCGGATGATGAAGATAAGATGGCTTTTCTCTTTGAGGTGAGCTGACTCCTCGAGTTTCATCTCTGGACTGACAATCCTGGGATGTGATTTGTTTAGGTACCTTCGGAGGCAAATAAACTCTTATCTCCTGTAGTTCTGGGGCTGAGACTTCTGAGAACCCAAACCAAAATCTAATCCTAAGTGTAACTGTGTGGTGAATAAACTCCAAGATGGCTCCAATTAACCAGTTATCTTCCCATCGCCCATAGTATTCATGCTGTTGTGTAATCCTCTCCCCTTGAATGTTGCTGTGACTTGTGATTTCTGCTTACCAATGGAATATGGCAATAGGATTATACTATCTACATTGCTAGTAAAGGTTCCATATTGACTCTCTCCCTTGCTAATTTTGATAAAGAAAGCCACCAGACAGAGGCCCACCTCTGGCCAACAGTCAGTAAGTGGCTGAGGCCATCACTCTAACAACTTGCAAAGGAACCGAACCTGCTAGTAGTCAAATGATTTTAGAAGATTTGTCTCCAGTGGAGCCTCAATGGAGAGGCAAACTCTGGCTGATCCCTCTATGTAGCTGTGTGAGACACCATGTGGCAGGGCACCCAGCTATGCTGGGACTTGGATTGTTGACTTGCAAAAACCAGGAGATAATAAATGTATGTTGGTTTAAGCTTCTAAATTTGTAGTAATTTGTTATGTAGCACTGTATGACTAATACATATCTCTTGCGACATATTTAGCAACCAAGGAAGCTGACACAGCTGTGAGTTCCCAAATCTCTGGGCTTACCCATGCCATTTATTTATTCTGGACGTGCTTTCCTTCTGAGAAATTTTTAAAGGCCAGAAATGGAATTCAGTTCAATTCAAGTCCTATTCAATTTCCTTCAATAAGAGATCCTGAGAATATTCTAATGCCTACTTTTCATTGTGTTAGATGCTGGGAATACAAAGTCAATACAGGCTAAGCATCCCTAATCTAAAAATTAGAACCTGAAATCCTCTGAAGTCTGAAACTTGTTGAGCTCCAACATGACACCACTTGACCTCATGTGACAGGTCACAGTCAAAATGTTGCAATACAAAAACATTGTATACAGTTACCGTCAGGCTTTGCATGTTAATGTTTGCAATATAAATAATATTTACATCTGTTATTTGGTTTCTTTTGATAACCTTATTCGATTGTAAGTTTCTTGAGGTCACCTGCATATTTTTGTATTTGTATACCCCAAAATGTCTACTAGAAATCTGAATTACTCATTGAATATGCGACTTCGTGCATATTACTTCATGTCCTTAAATCTCCATTTCTCATCTGTAAAATGGGGATGCAAGAGTAAACCACTATATCATAGAATTGCTCTTAGGTTGATTGAAACAAGGCTATCATCAATTTAGCATAGTGCTTATTATGATAGTAAGCACATAATAGAGTTTTTTTGATGTGTATTATTATCGGTACCAGAATAGTTAGCACTCAATAAATACTTATTAAATACAAATTTACAGTGACAACACTTGACAGAAGCAACCATGCTCAAGATGAAGAATGATAATTCTGTCTAAAAGTTCTAAGTCTATACAGTTGATAAATGTGGGTACTTAACTGAAGCCATACTCAATGATTTATTAATAAAACATCATTTTGGAACCAGCAGTTGGCATAATGGCTATGTCACTGGACTCCCATGTAGGCAACCGCTGTTTGAGTCCTGAACCCTGTGGCTTAAATTCATGCCAGGTGTGCGTGCGTGTGCGTGCATGCCCAAGATCCTGAGAGGAGAATGGAGGAGAAGGGATTGCAGCATGGCCATCCCCCTGGGGGGGGGGTGATTTCTTGCTTTCTGTTTCTCTCTGTCTTTCTGGCTAGTGCATGTGCTCTATAGCAAAAAACAAAAACAAAAACAAAAACACCCAAAAAACCCCCCCAAAAAAAACTCTAAAAAAATAATTTCAGGTATATATAATGTAAATTAAGTATAGAATAGAAAATGTTCTCAGATGTTACCAGTTGTGGCCTAGATTTAATTTTATTATGGGTAGTTTCTTTTCTTTTCTTTTTTTTTTTTTTTTAATTTTGCCATAGGGCATGTATGCTCAATGGAGAGAGGCAGTGAGGAGAGGGAAAATGAGAAATCATTCCTCCTTCCTACCCCGAAGAGGAATGGCCATGCTCCAATCCCTTCTCCTCCATTCTCCTCCAGGCATTTTGGGCATACGTGCATGTGCACCCAGTGTGATTTTCAAGTAGCCATCTGGACTTGAACTGTAGTCAGTCACGTGAGAATCCAGTGCCTTAACTACTATATCACCTATTGGCTCTTTTCATAGGTTCTTAAGGGTTTTGATGCTGCTCTAGTTTGTTCTTATCAATTACAAAAATTTTTTCTAAACTACATTTAGAAATAGAATCAGGTATTCTGAACTGTTAATTAAGAAGAATAAAAAAGGAATGTTGTAGGATTATAAGGTTATAGTTAAATTTAAGTAGGTGAGGGATAAGTTCTTTGTAATTTTTCCTTTTGTATTTTTATTGATGAGAGAGAAATGTTTTTGAATTAAATTATGTAGTTCATCAGTGAAGGAAAGAACTCAAAATTGAAGATTAGTTTTCAGACAATTGTCTTTTGTATTTAAAGAAAAAAGAAGTAAGAAAGCAGTTGATTACATTTTTACTCAACTTTCTTCTTTGTTCAATAATTTCAGCTTGTCAAACATACATTATGGAAAGTTATATACAGCAGCAAGGCCTGTATAATTTCTGTTTTTTAAGAATTTGCAAACTTGTTAATGATTGCAGGAAAACAGTGGCTTAACCTCTCAGTGCAGATTTAATAATAATGTACTCTGCTGAGGTCTCTTATTGGGAGATTTCATTCCTTAAAAACAATGTGGTTTAGAACACCTACTAGAATACTGAAGTCTTGATTAATTACAATGAAATAGCATTGGTTCCAATATTTTACTTCTTTTCACTTTGGATTGTTTTCATCATTTAAAAATATTTTTGCTAGAGGGAACATGAGCTCACCAGAGAAAGACAGAGAGAGAGGGAAAGTGAGAAAACACTCCCCGTGGGGGATGGGCATTGCAATCCTTTCTCCATTTCTCCTTTCAATATTTTGGTCACATATGCATAGGGTGCCTTCCTCCTTCCTTCCTTCCTTCCTTCCTTCCTTCCTTCCTCCCTCCCTCCCTCCCTCCCTTCCTCCCTTCCTCCCTTCTTTCCTCCTTTCTCTTTCTTTCTTTTCTTCCTCTCCTCTCCTCTCCTTTCTTTTCCTTTCCTCTCTGTCTTTCCTCTTTCTCTTCTCTCTTTCTTTTTTCTTTTTCTAAGGTTTTTACTATAGGGTGTGAGCACTTGTTGGAGTGAGACAGAGAGTGACAGAGAGAGAGGAAGTGAGAAATCAGTGTCATGGGCGATAGCCAGGATGCTATTCCTTTTCCTCCATTCTTCTCCTGGGATTTTTAGCAGCCCTTAAAAACACCTAGCATGATTTTCAAGCCACCAAGTCCAGGTCTCAAACTGTGGTTGGCCATGTAGGAGTTCAGTGCCTTAACCACCAGGCCACCTGCTGTCCCCACTTGGGGTTATTTTCAAGCCTCTGGGTCCTGCACTTGAATTGCTCAGTCAGCCAGGTAGGATCCAGCTGCCTTAACCACCATCCCTCCAGCTGGCTCATTTTCATGTTTAATATTAATGATAGTGAAACTGCCATAGTATAATAGGCAATCTGCTTTAAAATAGGGAGAAGTTCATATATATGGGATAACAGATGCATTAACGTAAAATATCAACGTATCTATAAAGCTTATAATTTATTATGCCAAATTAATATGATCTCAAATTATAGAAATTTATCAATTTGTTTTTTGCTTGATTTCCTCATTTTTTACAATGTCTTCTAAATAAAAATATTTTACTTATCTAGTAATATAAAAGCTCATTGAATCCCTGTCATTTACAAGTTAGCTCTGAGTCTTCTCTTAAATGGCTCACATTTCTAGCAGAGAAAAAAATTATGAAGCACACATGGCTATGCAGCCAATGGTAGAATTCCAAGCAGAAAAGGTTACCATCAGACAGTTCAGCAAGACTCTTTCACCAAGGAAGTGGTGGGGTATAGAACCATAAGTTGTCAGAAATGGTAGAGCATTTACACATCACTTTTCACTCCAGTTGAGGAGACTACAGCTAGAAAGAATGAAGATTTTTCTGAAGTAAAATAAACTTTGTAATGGCACTTAGTTTGGAAATCAGGTTCCATAACTCCTTGTTTAATGGACTTTTAGAAATAGCAGCTTCAGGTACCAGCAAGTGGTGCAAAAAATTAAGGAGGCTGGATTCCACAAGGCAGACTGAGAGATTCGAGTCCTGGACCCAGTGGCTTAAAAAACATTCTGGGGGGAACCAGCAGTTAGAGTAATGGCTATGTCGCTGGACTCCCATGTAGTCGACTGCGGTTCGCGTCCCGGACCCGGTGGCTTAAAACTCACGCCGGGCGTGTGTGCGTGCGTGCCCAAGATCCCGAGAGGAGAATGGAGGAGAAGGGATTGCAGCATGACCATCCCCCCTGGGGGTTGATTTCTCGCTTTCTGTCTCTATGTCTCTCTCTGTCTGGCGAGCACACGCGACCCATAGTGAAAAAACCTCTCCAAAAAATAAAAAATAAAAATAAATAAAAAATAAAACATTCTGGGTATGTGTGCCCAAGCCCCCAAGAGGCAGATCTGAAGTTCATAGAATACATCAAAGTTCAATCTTGACATACATACTGTGATTTGAACAAATGTATAATGACGTGTAGGAGAAGGGATTATGGTATGGCCATCTCACCTGGGGGGTGATTTCTTACTTTCTCTCTGGCAAATGTATGTACCCTATAGCAAACATAAAAGAAATTGACTTTATTGAAGTATATAATTCTGTACCATAAATTTACAGTTTCAAAGTGTACAATTCACAAGTTACTTTAAGTTTATTAAGAGGGAGAGAAAGAGAAAGGGAGGGAGGGAGGGAGGCAGGGAGGGAGAGAGAGAGAGAGAGAGAGAGAGAGACAGAGAGAGAGAGAGAGAGAGAGAGAGAGAGAGAGAACAAGCAGCCCTGACAGGGTCTCAATGCCATGTCTACTCCCTGTCTCAGGCAGCCTGGATCGTGGACAGAAGGTGTGCCCAGTACATCCAAGAGGGTCTCTGAGTACACACTGGTAACGCCCATGTGGGTCAGCCCCAGAGAGTATTGTAGTTTATTGCTATACCACCTTCTTACTGGAATTTAACCATTTTTAGTATATTAACAGAGAGTTATACAATTATTAATATCATCTCATTCAAGGACATCTTCATCACTACAACAAGAAACCCTTATCTAAGCAGTTACTGTCTAGTCTTTGCTCCTTGTAGACCCTGATAGTGACTAACTTATTTTCTCTGTGGATTTGCCTATTCAAGATAATTTATATAAATAGAATCACACACTTGTGAACCTTTTGTGTTACTTATCATGTTTGGAATGTTTATCCCTGTTGTAACACAGATCAATATTCTTTTTTTATTGTTGAGTTATATTCCAAATTATGTATATACCACTTTGCTTTAATTCATTAATCTGTTGATAACATTTGTGTTGTTTCTACTTTTGGCTATCATAAATAATCTCTTGTGGATATTTATGTATGATTTTTTACATTAGTTTTAGCTCCACAGCAAACTTGAGAGGAAGGTATATAGATTTTGTGGATAGCCCCAACATCACACATGTGTAGTCTCTCCTTTTAGTAACATCCCCTTCCACAGTGGGACATTTGTTACAGCTGATGAACTTGTGCTGCAAACACAGCGTAATTATCTGAAGTTTGTAGAAAACATTGGAGTTCAGTCTTGGTGTACATACTATGGTTTGAACAAATGTTTAATGACACGTATCCATCAATATGGTATTTCCATTGCCCTAAATTATATGCTGTGTTCTATTTATACACTCCCTACCCCATTTATTGGAAAACACTGATCTTTTTACTGTGTCCATAGATTTTCCTTTTCCAGAATATCATATAGTTGGAATCATTCAGTATGTAGCTTTTCCAGATTGGCTTATGTCACTTAATGACCTGCATTAAGTGTCTTTTTCTGACTAGATAGCTCATTCCTTTTTAGTGCTAAATAATGTTCCCTCGTCTAGATGTAGCACTGTATATTATCTGTTCGTTCACTAAAGGACATCTCAGTTGCTTCCATATTTTGTCAGTTATAAATAGACCTATTAACATCCTGTACTAGTTTCTGTGTGACTATAAGTTTTTAGTTCCTTTAAATAAATATCAAAAACCACAGTTACTGAAACGTATGGAAGGAATGTTTAGTATTTTTCAGAAACTGCCAAAATGTCTTCCAAGAAATGGAAAATTTTTTATGATGATAACAAGAAATGGAAAATTCGTTATGATGATAACATGTATGGCTAAGCCACTATACAGTGTATTCTGGATGGGAAACTGCATCTTGTATGCTGTGATGATGTTCAGTGCATGAATACAAAATAAATAATTAATAAAAAGTAAATTAAAAAAAAAAGAAAAGGAGTAGTGAGAGGGTGATATGTTTGCCTTATTCCTGATCTTAGTGGAAAAATTCTGGTTTCTCAGCAACAAATAGTTATAAGTTTTTGGAAATATTCTTTCTTATGTTGTGGAAGTTTACCTCTCTTCCTAGTTGACCAAGAATTTTTATTATGAATGTTGTTGGATTTTGGCAAATGCTTTTTTCTGCATCTGATACAATTATATAATTTTTTTTGGCCCGTTGATAGTGATAGATTCCATTAATTGACTTTCAAATGTTGAACAAACTTTGTCTACTTGGTTGTTGTACACAGTTCTTTTATATTGGTGGATCTGATTGCTAATATTGTGTTGAGAACTTTTTTTTTCATTTATGTCCTTATAGTTTTCTGTTCTATGTCTTTGATCTTCTTATCAGGGTAATGCTGGCCTCAGAATGAATTAAGAAACATTGCCTTGGTTTCTATTCTCTGAAAGGGATGGTAAAAAGTTGGTAAAATTTATTCCTTAAATATATAATAGAATTCATCACTGAAGGCATCTAAGTCTGAAACTTTCTGTTTTGGAAGGTTATTAGTTATTAGTTCTTTTTTAAAAAAAATAGACATATATAGGCTTTTTCAGACTATGCCTTCTTGTGTGAATTTTGGCAGATTGTGTCTTTGAAAGAATGATCCCATTTCATTTAGATGATCAAATTTGTGAGCATAGAGTTTATGGTATTTCTCTACTAGTTTTTTAATATCCTTTAAATCTATAGTGATATCCCTATTTCATTTCTACTATTAATAGTTTGTGCCCTATTTCTTTCTTTCTTTTTTTTTTTAAGTGTTTATTTATTTCTTCAGAGAGAGAGGAAGAGGGAGAGACAACCCTTGATAGGATCTTGTGGCTGTAACCAATCCCAGCATTCGGCCAGCCCTGGATCCTGGGCAAGTGTATGCCTGGTATACTCAGGGAGTTCTTTGGACTTAAACCAGAATCTTCCCATGTGAGAACTGTTTTACAGAGTGTTGCATTTTACCACTGCACCACCATCTGGCCTCTTTTTTTTTTTTCATTTCTTAGCCTGGCTAAAGGTTTATCAATTTTGTACATATTTTCAAAGAAGCATCTTTTGATTTCACTCACTTTTTCTATTGATGTACTGTTTTCAATTTCATTGATTTATGCTCTAATTATATCGTATCTTTTTTTCTGCTTCTTTGAGTTTGTACTTTATTTTAGCTTAATAAGGTAGAAACTTAAATAATTGATTTAAATGTTTTCTAATATATGTATTCAATGCTATAATTTTCCGTTTAAGAACTGCTTTTTCTGCATGCCACACATTTTGGTAAGTAGTGTTCTCCTCTAGTTCAAAATAGTTATAATTTCTCCTGGGATATATTCTTTGGCCAGTATTTCATGTAGAAGTACATTGTTTAATCTCCACGTATTTTTGGATTTTCCATTTGTCTTTCTGTTACTGATTTCTAGTTTAATTGTGCTGTGGCTTGAAAGTAGACATTGTACAATCTCTATTTTTGAAAATTTGTTAAGGCGTGGTTTTTTTTTTCCCCCTCATACTATGGTCCATCTTGGTGCATGTTTGATGTGAGTTCAAGAAGGTTGTGTATTTTGCTTTTGTTGAATGAAGTAGTATATAGATGTCAGTTATGTCTAGTCAATTGATGATGTTATTGAGTTCAAACTATGTCCTTACTGATTTCCCGTCCACTGGATCTGTTCATTTTTGAGAGCAAAGTGTTGACTTCTCAAACTATGATCATGGATTTATCTATTTCAACTTGCAGTTTTATCAGTTTTTGCCTCACTTTGTTTGACATTCTGTTGTTAAGTACATACACCTTTGGGAGTATGACATCTTCTTGAAGAAATGACCCTTTATCATTAAGTAATGGTCTTTATCCTTGAAAACTTTCTTTACCTTTAAGTATTCTTTGCCTGAAAATATGACTCCTGCTTTTCTTTGATTGTTAGAATGGTGTATTTCTCTTCATCCTTTTACTTTTACTCCATATATGTCTTATAGTTAAAGTGAACTTCTTTATTGACAACATATAGTTGGGTCTTGATTTTTGGTCTACTCTTATAACTTGTCTTTTAATAAGTACATTCAGACTGAAGACATTCAAAATAATTGTTGATATAATTGGATTAATATTTATCATATTTGTTACTGCTCTCTATTTGTTGTCCTTTGTCTTTATTCTTATTTTGTCTTTTCTCTCTCTCTTTTTTTTTATCTTCTGAAGTTTTTCTTTTTTCGTTTTTAAGGTGTTTTGTCATGGGTAGCATGCACTCATGAGAGAGAGAGAGAGAGAGAGACAGAGAGAAAGGGAAAGTGAGAATCACTCTCCAGTGGTGAACAGATACAGTGGGCAGAAAATCAGTAAGTACATAGTTTGAACTCAACAACGTCATTAATCACTCTTCAAGGGGAATGATCACTTTGCAAATCCCTTCTCTTCCATCCTCCTCTCAGGATTTTGGGCACACATACATGTGCCCAGCATGTGATTTTTAAGCACCAGCTCTAGGATTTTAACCATGGCTTGCCATGTGGGAGTCCAGTGCCTTAACCACCACACCACCTGCTGTCCTCACTTTTTATAGTTTTAATCGAGCATTTTATATTATTCAGTTTTATTTCCTTAGCATTCAGTTATACTGCTTATTTTTACTTTTTTTAGTGTTTTCCTAGACTGCGAAATGTACATTTACAACTAATATAAGTCTACTTTCCAATAACACTGAGTAGATTATATAACAAAATAACCCAAATTCCTCCCTCATATCTTGTATTATTGCTATTACTCATTTGACCTATGTAAAAATATGCATGTACACATTTCAATATTTATTTAATTATACTCATATAACATCGTTGCTATTATTTTGAAGAACCTTCTATCTGTTAGGTCAGGTCATGGCACAGTATAATGTCACTGAACCCATGTAGGAAAGGTCCTGGGTTTGCACGTGAAGACCTTTCTGAGGATGTGGGCATACAATCATGCCCACAATCTGTGCCAGCTGAGAGTAGGGACAAGTCATGGTGTGAGGGATCTAGTGGGGGTGCCTGTTTCTCTGTCCCTGTCTCTCTCTATGCAATAAATAAATACACTTAAAAAAAAAGAATAAGAACAATAAAAGTTTTTATTTTACCTGAACTTTTTTCCTTCTTTGATGTTTTCCCTTTGTTTAGGTAGATTTGAGTTTCTGATCTGTACTACTTTCCTTTTCTCTGTAGAGCTTCTGTTAACATTTCCTGAAAATTATGTTTTCTGGCAACAAATTATCTTAGTTTTTCTTTGTCTGAGAAAGTCTTTCTGCTTCACTTTTGAAAGAACTCACCGGTTACAGAATTCTAGATTGGTGGGTTTTTCATTCTAAACACTAAATATTTCACTCTTCTTGCTTGCATGGTTATTGAGAAGTTGGATGCCATTCTTATCTCTGTTTCCTTCTAGATAATGAGCTTTTTCCTCTGGCTTATTTTACGATTTAAAATTTATCTTTGGTTTGTTATAATTGAAAATGAGATATTATAGTTTTATTTATTTATTTATTTATTTATTTATTTATAGCATTTGTCTTTCGATGTGTTCTTCAAGCTTTCTGGATCTGTGGTTTGGTGTTTGATGTTTATTTGTAGCAAATTCCTTCATTATTATTTCAAATATTTCTTCTGTTTCTTTTTTCTTCTTCTGGTATTCTAAATACACATATGTGTACACTTTGTAGTTGCCCCGTAGTCCGTAGATATTCTCTTCTCTTATTTTCAATACTTGTGGTTTTAGTTTTGTTTTAGTTTTGGAGGTTTCTATTGCTATATATGCTCAAAGTTTTTCTTTAGCCGTGGCTACTAATAAACCCATCAAAAGCATTGCCATTGATGTTCCATAATAGTATTTTTGATCTTTAGGATTTCCTTTTGGATCTTTCTTGGGATGTCTAACTCTCTGCTTACATTGCTTCTCTGTTTTTGCATGTTGTCTACTTTGCTCATTAGAACCCTTAGCATATTCGTTATATGTATTTTAAATTCCCGGTCTGATAATTCCAACTTTCCTGTGATATCTAATTATAGAGCTTGGTCTGTCTACTCAAAAATTATTTTTCCTTTTAATATTCCTTGTCATTTTTTGATGACCTGTCATGATGCAAAAGGAGTCGTTATAAATAGGACTTCAGTAACGCGTTGGTAAGACGTGGAGGGAGAGAAAGCAGTCTATAGTCATATAATCGGATCTCGGTTTGTTTTATGAGTCTATTTCTCTGTTCTGTGAATTTCATGTTCAGGTCATATTATCTGGAGAAATAGAACCAACAATATACCTATGTGTATATTTATATCTGTATCATCTATATCTAACTATTGGATCATCAGAAAGGTCATGATGCATTTTTTTCATAGAAAAATATAGACAAATATGTCATGACTTTTTCGATGACCTAATATATCACCTATATCAATATATCATCTATATCTATAGGTGTGTGTGAGTATGCATATAAAAGGATTCATCTGTCTACAAGCTAGAAAAATAGCTGAAAGACTCTGAAGCAGAGAAATTAAATGGTATAGTTCCAGTCTGAGGCCAAAGGGGATCTTTGGGAAGCCATAGACCCAAGAGTCTTCAGGTCACTACTGGTCTGAATCTAGAGTCCAAAGGTTAAAGAACTTGGAATTTGTCTGGCTGAAGGGTCATGGGAGCCAAGATCCAGCAAGAATAAATATAACCAAAGGCCGGGTCAAGGAATACAAGTGGAGCAGGCAGATGTATAGTAGTGGAACACAGAGCATGTTCTGGAAGGAAGGGTCAAGAGAGAAGAAAGGAGAGGGAAACAGAACTCCCACTTCTTCCTTATCTGTGCCAGCTGAGAGTAGGGACAAGTCATGGTGTGAGGGATCTAGTGGGGGTGCCTGTTTCTCTGTCCCTGTCTCTCTCTATGCAATAAATAAATACACTTAAAAAAAAAGAATAAGAACAATAAAAGTTTTTATTTTACCTGAACTTTTTTCCTTCTTTGATGTTTTCCCTTTGTTTAGGTAGATTTGAGTTTCTGATCTGTACTACTTTCCTTTTCTCTGTAGAGCTTCTGTTAACATTTCCTGAAAATTATGTTTTCTGGCAACAAATTATCTTAGTTTTTCTTTGTCTGAGAAAGTCTTTCTGCTTCACTTTTGAAAGAACTCACCGGTTACAGAATTCTAGATTGGTGGGTTTTTCATTCTAAACACTAAATATTTCACTCTTCTTGCTTGCATGGTTATTGAGAAGTTGGATGCCATTCTTATCTCTGTTTCCTTCTAGATAATGAGCTTTTTCCTCTGGCTTATTTTACGATTTAAAATTTATCTTTGGTTTGTTATAATTGAAAATGAGATATTATAGTTTTATTTATTTATTTATTTATTTATTTATTTATAGCATTTGTCTTTTGATGTGTTCTTCAAGCTTTCTGGATCTGTGGTTTGGTGTTTGATGTTTATTTGTAGCAAATTCCTTCATTATTATTTCAAATATTTCTTCTGTTTCTTTTTTCTTCTTCTGGTATTCTAAATACACATATGTGTACACTTTGTAGTTGCCCCGTAGTCCGTAGATATTCTCTTCTCTTATTTTCAATACTTGTGGGTTTAGTTTTGTTTTAGTTTTGGAGGTTTCTATTGCTATATATGCTCAAAGTTTTTCTTTAGCCGTGGCTACTAATAAACCCATCAAAAGCATTGCCATTGATGTTCCATAATAGTATTTTTGATCTTTAGGATTTCCTTTTGGATCTTTCTTGGGATGTCTAACTCTCTGCTTACATTGCTTCTCTGTTTTTGCATGTTGTCTACTTTGCTCATTAGAACCCTTAGCATATTCGTTATATGTATTTTAAATTCCCGGTCTGATAATTCCAACTTTCCTGTGATATCTAATTATAGAGCTTGGTCTGTCTACTCAAAAATTATTTTTCCTTTTAATATTCCTTGTCATTTTTTGATGACCTGTCATGATGCAAAAGGAGTCGTTATAAATAGGACTTCAGTAACGCGTTGGTAAGACGTGGAGGGAGAGAAAGCAGTCTATAGTCATATAATCGGATCTCGGTTTGTTTTATGAGTCTATTTCTCTGTTCTGTGAATTTCATGTTCAGGTCATATTATCTGGAGAAATAGAACCAACAATATACCTATGTGTATATTTATATCTGTATCATCTATATCTAACTATTGGATCATCAGAAAGGTCATGATGCATTTTTTTCATAGAAAAATATAGACAAATATGTCATGACTTTTTCGATGACCTAATATATCACCTATATCAATATATCATCTATATCTAACTATTGGATCATCAGAAAGGTCATGATGCATTTTTTTCATAGAAAAATATAGACAAATATGTCATGACTTTTTCGATGACCTAATATATCACCTATATCAATATATCATCTATATCTATAGGTGTGTGTGAGTATGCATATAAAAGGATTCATCTGTCTACAAGCTAGAAAAATAGCTGAAAGACTCTGAAGCAGAGAAATTAAATGGTATAGTTCCAGTCTGAGGCCAAAGGGGATCTTTGGGAAGCCATAGACCCAAGAGTCTTCAGGTCACTACTGGTCTGAATCTAGAGTCCAAAGGTTAAAGAACTTGGAATTTGTCTGGCTGAAGGGTCATGGGAGCCAAGATCCAGCAAGAATAAATATAACCAAAGGCCGGGTCAAGGAATACAAGTGGAGCAGGCAGATGTATAGTAGTGGAACACAGAGCATGTTCTGGAAGGAAGGGTCAAGAGAGAAGAAAGGAGAGGGAAACAGAACTCCCACTTCTTCCTTGTCCTTCCTGCACTCCCAGTTGAATGGATTTTGTCTGCCCACATTGAATATGGGTCTTCCTCTCTCCATCCACTGACTCATAAACCAGTTTTTGTTTAGTGACAATTAAAAACAAACTCAGAAACAATATTTCATAAGTTGTTCAGGCATCTTTTAATCTAGTCAAGTTGATACTTTAACCATCACATTTCACAAGTGCTCATCAGTTTTTTTCTTCCCCTCTTAGATGGAAAAGTTTAGCTAGAGTAAACTGATGCTGACATGTGGGCATCTCTCTTATCCCTCCTGGAAGGCTCCAGTAGGCTGGAGTTGGTATATCTATGTTAGTTAGGTTCTAATAATACTCCAGCTAGTTACGTTCTTGTTAACTAGTTTACTCGGAGGGAAGACCTTATTAAGAAAAATAGAGAGCTCTAATATATTTCAAAATGTTTTTCTCCTTTTCTCTGCTGAAAGTACAAGGGGATTTCTCTTCAGTATTTACTGTGAAAACTTTATTAGGCTTCTTTTGTAAGATAAAACTTATATAAATGAGGGGGCGCCCGGCGGAAGCCGCACGGGGCGCGGGAGCTCATGCCCCCGGAGCGGCGGCGCCCGCCAACGAAAGAAGGCCCCCGCAGAAGCAGCAG
>NW_006159458.1:8644083-8652237 GCF_000334495.1 Tupaia belangeri chinensis | reverse complement strand
AAAAAAATAAATAAATAAAAAAATATATGCAAAAAAAAAAAAAACTTATATAAATGAACGGAAGGAGCAATGACAAGGGTTTACTGGAGTTTTTGTATCTCAGATTTGTCTGCCTTGTGCCTCCACTAAGCTGTCAGTTGCAGTTCAGGTTTTCTTATCCAAGCACTGGTTTCTATTATGGTTTCTGCTTATAAATCACTGCTCTAATAAGTTGTGACTTGTTCTATTTGCTTACTGTCTTTCCAATCTTGTGGGAAGTGGTTTATTTCATGTTCTCACCTCTACTGGATCTGAGAGGAGTCACTGATTTTTCAGTTTGTTTAGATCTTTACTTGTTTCTGGGACATAATGACAGCTTTCAAGCTCCTTACATACAGAACCAGAGTCCAAAAATTTCATGTACAGGTTTTTGTGTAGACATGTAATTTGAATTCTCTTGTGTATATACTTGCAGTCAAATGACTAGGTTATATGATAACTTAAAAGTTTAACTTTTTTGAGGGATTGTCTTTTCTTCTCATATGAAGGATAATCTTGCCAGGTATAGTATCCGTGGTTGCAATTGCTTTTCCCTTAACACTTTGAATATATTTTCCCATTCTTTCCTCTCTCGCATTGTTTCTGATGAGAGATCCACTGTCAATCTGATAGAATATCCTTTGTGGGTTACTTGCTGTTTCTCTTTTGCCAATCTTAGTATCTCATCTTTGTCTGTGGTTTTGCTCAATCTGGCTATAATGTGTCTTGGAGAAGATCTTCTTGGGTTGATTCTATTGGAGGTCCTTTGTATTTCTTGGGATTGGATCTTTGAATGCTTCTGTAGGTTTGGAAAGTTTTCTTGTAGGATTTCAAAGAATAGATTTTCCCTGCCCTTATGAGTCTCTTCCTCTTTTGGGATACCAATGATCTGGATGTTTGGATGTTTGATGGTATCTAGTATTTCTCGTATAGTATTTCTCATGTTTTTGGACAATTTTCTGTCTTCCTGGTGGATTTTCCTAGGCCAGTGATTCTATCTTCTACATCTGTGATTCAATTCTCAGTGTGGTCTAGTCTGCTTTGAATACTTTAAAGGGAGGTTTTGACTTCCTGTATTGTAGTCTTCATCTCTAACAGATAAACAAAACCTGAAAGAATTTACCAACACCAGACCAGATCTCCAAGAAATTCTGTAGGGAGTGCTATGCCAGGAAAATTAAATACAATTACACAGAAATAAGACCTCAAAAAACTAAGAAACTTTTACAAAATGGCTGCTCTACTTTACATCCCAGTTAGCAATGTATGAGGGTTCCAATTCTCCATATATTCATTAATACTGTTGTTTAGCCATCATAGTGCATATGAAGAGCTATCTCACTGTGGATTTGATTTGTATTTTCTTAATAAATACTGTAATCAAACATCTTTTCATGGCTTATTCCATTCCTATATCTTCTTGGGAGAAATAAATATTTATATAAATATTTATATATTTATATATATATATATATGTATGTTTTGTTTTGTTTTGGAGAATTTTTTTGCTATAGGGCACATGCGCTCACCAGAGAGACAGAGAGAGACAGAGGGACAGAAAGCAAGAAATCACCCCCTAGGGAGGATGGCCATGCCACAATCCCTTCTCCTCCATTCTCCTCTTGGGATCTTGGGCACGCATGCACATGCGCCCAGTGTGAGTTTAAGTCACCAGGTCTGGGACTCGAACCGTGGTGGACTACGTGGGAGCCCAGTGACATAGCCATTATGATAACTACTGGTCCCTCCATTATCCTTTTTATTTCTGCCAGGCTGGTAGTAATACCTCCTCTTCAGTTCCTCATTTCAGTAATTTAAGTATTCTCTCTTCTTGTCTCAGTCTAGATATACATTAATTTTCCTCTAACTACTGTTTTAGCTGCAGCCCAGTAGTTTTGGTACATTGAATTTGATATGTATTTTTTCTTCAATATATTTTCTAATTTCCCTTGTGATTTTTTTCTTTAGTCACTTATTTTATTTAAAAGTATGTTGTTGAATGTTACATATTTGTGAGTTCCCAAAATTTTACTCAGTTACCAATTTGTAATTACATTGTGGTCAGAAAACATATTTTTGCATTATTTTAATCTTTTAAAGTTGCTAAGATTTGTTTTATGGTCTACCATATGTTCTGTCATAGAGGATGCTTTATATGCACTTGAGAAGAATGTACATTTTAATGCTGTTGAGTAAAGTGTTCTATAGATATCTCTTTAGGTCTACTTGGTTTGTAGCATTTTCAATTTTTATATTTCTTTGCTGATCATCTTCCTAATTCTATTCATATTGAATAATGGGTTTTGAATTATCCAACTATTATTACTGAAATGTCTTTTTCTAAAAATATCTTATCAGTTTAACTTTATGTGTTTTTGTGGGTCTATTTTTGGGTACACTTCTGCATAAGTATTATATTTTCCTGATGGACAGATTTTTTTATCATTAAAAATATCTTTCTATGTCTCTAATAAAAATTTTTTGTTTTAAAATCTATTTTTCTTCTCATATTAGTATAGACACTTTACCCATCTTTGGTTATTGTTTCTGTGGTATCATTTTTTGCATCCTTTTACTTTCTACCTATTTGTGCCTGAATCTAAAGTGTGTTTCTTATAGACAGCATAAAATTGGATCTTTTAAGATTTATTCTGCCAGTCTATGGCTTTTTATTGGAGTGTTTAATCCATTTACACTTAAAGTGGTTACCAATAATGTAATCCTTTGTATACTTTAGGTATTAATCTTTTGTAAAATTTTGACTTTTTGACTTTGAAAATGTCTATTCCCCATCTGTCATTTGCCTTATTCTTGTATATAGTATTAGTTATTGAACACAAATCTTTGATTTTGACATATTTAAATCCATTAATTTTTTTATTGTATTGTTTGCATTGTTTTGACTTGTTTATTCATTTTTTTCTCCTGTCTACCTTATAGAAATATTCTCACAGGTCATTATGGCAGCTAATAAAATGGCCCTCCTGAAGTGTCTGTGAGCTAATCCTTGAAACATGAGACTATCTGACTTTACATGGCAAAATGACCTTTGCAAATATAATTAAGGTTTAGGACTTGAAATGGGAAAGGGGGTGCTTATCCTTATAACATTCAGATATACCTAGTTTAATACTGTGAATCCTTAATATTAAAGAAATTTTCCCAGTTGTATTTTATCAGAGAAAGCAATGTGAGAAACAGAAGCAGGGTCAGAGAAATGCTCATTGCTGGCTTTACTGATGGAGAAGAGGGGTCACAACCCATGGAGAGTTGGTGGGCTATAAATGCTAGAAAAGGAAGGAAAACAGATTCCTCCATAGAGACTCCAGAAAGGAAAGCACCCATGACAAAATCATGATCTTAGCCATGATGAATTTCTAACACATAAAACTATAATACAATAAATCTATTGTTTAAACCATGGAGTGTGTTGCAACAGAAAATAAAAAAAAATACATCATAGAGATTTTTTTCCTACATTTTGTTCTGTTAGCTTTATTCATCTTTTAATTTAGATTTTTATTATATTATTATTATTTTTTTTGCCTTAAGTCTTATGTGCTCACCAGAGAGAGATAGAGAAAAGTAAAGTGAGAAATCATCCCTTGGGTGGATGGCCACACTACAATCCCTTCTCCTCTATTCGCCTCTTAGCATTTTGGGTACACATGTACATACCTAGTATAATTTTCAAGTCGCCAGGTCTGAGACTAGAACTGTGGTCGCCCATATGGGAGTTTAGTGCCTTATCCACCATATCACCTGCTGGTCCTTAATTTAGATCTTTAATAACTCATTGGAAGATCATTTTGTAGTAATACAAAGTAGAAGTCTATTTTTTAAAAAAAACTATAGTAGGCCTGTTATGCCCATACCATTTATAACCTAACTTTCCTCGTTATTTGGTGTTGTCAGCTTAACCATATGTCAAATTTCCATAGGCTTCTGTATCTATTTCCATGTAGTATATTTGTTTTAATTGTTGTATTCATTGCTATAAATTATCACCTCGTTTTTGTTACTTTATATTTTAGATATGTCTTAATATGTGGCAGGAAAAACGTCCACACATTATTCTATTTTAAAATAGTTTAATGCGCACTTGTAAAATTTTTAATCCATATTTTTGGATATAGAATTTGTTGAATACTTTTTTTTTTTAAGAGGTTTTGACTTAGGGCATGTGTGCTTCTGGAGAGAGAGAGACAGAGACAGTAAGAGGGAAAGTGAGAAATTGCCCTCTGAGGGGAGGAGGGCTATACCACAATCCTTTCTCCTTCCTTCTCCATATGGGATCTTAGTCATGCTTGCACATGCACCAACATGATTTTCAAGCCACCAGATTCAGGACCCAAACCTCAGTTGGCCATGTAGAAGTCCAGAAACATAACCGCTACTCCATCTGCTTGTCCCAAGAATGTGTTAAATTCTTAAAAACAGAATTTCCAGGTCTAGTCAGTGGTGTGGTGGTTAAGGTACTGTATCCAACGTGACTGACTGTGCAATTAGAGTCCCAGACCCTGTAGCTTGAAAAATATGCTAAACATGCTGAGCATACGTGCATGCATGCTCAGAGTCCCAAGAGGAAAATGCAGAAAAAAATTGTGGTGTGGCCATGCCCCTGGGGGTGGGGGGTGGGCTAGCCTTCTTACTCCCTCTCTCTCTTTCTTTCTGTCCCTCTGGTGAGCCCATGAACCCTGCAGCAAATTTAAAAGCAACACAAAAACAAAAAAAAAAACACCAGAATTTCTATTAAAATATAAGAATAAATTTAGACAGTTTTTTTTTTCAGGAGAATTGAAATATGGACTATTAAGTTATTTCATTCATGAACATGGAATATCTCTCCCTTTACTTAGATCACTTGTGAATTTCAATAGCTCTTGTATATAAGTATGTGACACTTCTTTTTCTTTATGTCACTCTGCTTATGTGTTAACATGTCTTTGATCTCCTATTTTAATTTTTTTATTATATTTTAATCTAAATATAATGGGAGACACTTTTGGGCTACCTTTGATCCCATTCCGTTCCCTTTGGAGGCAAAATTCAGTTATTTGTTGTCACATATCAGAAATCAATGCCAACTACAAAAGTATTGACTAGTCAAGTCAATTTTACATGCTTCAGAGATAGTCAGGAACAAAGATCCACATTTCATTACCCAGAAATTTATTAATATTACCTATTAGACATTCCCATTCTGCTATATTTCCTCTCCTGCAGCAGGCTGTTTGATCTCTTTCTCCATAACACTTCTTTCTAGATATACAAGTTCTGGTTTCCTAGATAGAGCAATGTCATCTTAGTTTTTCTAACTATGAATTTCTTACATACACCACTGAAAACTATCTTCAATATTGGGAATGACCATTTTATAAAAATGACTTCGATTTGAACAAATCACAGACCCTCTTAGGTTTCAATCTTGTGGATAAGAAGGAGAGTTTAATAAAAAGGACAGTTTTATCCCATTGTTTGTAATGTATGCTTCGAACTATTAAATGAGCTGTTCTGTGTTTTTCAGAACCCCTTTTGTATTCTCTCCTGTCCAAGGCCAAACATACTCATACCCTTGGGCTGTATAACAGAAAAAGGTATAGACTGTGGTATAAAATTAAACTGTATCTGAGGCCTAGTTCTGCTGGTTGATTGCTATGAGCCATAAGACTAGCTTCTTACCTTTGCCTCCTATTAGTGTCTCTTTTCTAAAGTAGGGCTATTGGAGGGACATGTTTTATAGAGTTGCTTTAAAGGTGAAATAAAATCGGGAACCAGCAGTTAGCGTAATGGCTATGTTGCTGGACTCCCACGTAGTCGACCGCGGTTCGCGTCCCAGACCTGGTGGCTTAGAACTCACGCCGGGTGTGTGTGCGTGCGTGCCCAAGATCCTGAAAGGAGAACGGAGGAAAAGGGATTGTGGCGTGACCATCCCCCCTGGGGGGTGATTTCTCGCTTTCTGTCTCTCTGTCTTTCTCCAGGCAACCTTGGCCTATAGCAAAAACCTCTGCAAAAAAAAAAAAAAAAAGAAATAAAATAATTCTTATAAGCTCTCAATACGTTGGTGGCATTTGATAAATTCTTTTTTATTTTTTTTAAGGTTTTTTTCTGTAGGGTGTGTGCACTTGCCAGAGAGAGCCAGAGAGTAACAGAGAAAGAGAAGGAAAGTGAGAAGTCACTCCCACAGTCAGGAAGACCGAATCTCATTCTCTTCTTCTCTATTCTCCTCTTGGGATTTTGGGCACACACACACACACACACACACACACACATATATACACATATGTGCCCAGCATGATTTTCAAGTTGCCAAGTTCAAGACTTGAACTACAAAATCAGCTAGTGAGATCTAGTGCCTTTGCCACAATGCCATCTGCTGGTTCCAATAAATTCTTAATATATTTTTACTTAACACATTTATTTATTATCATCTTTGGATACATTATTCTGATCTCTTTTTCTGTTCAAGTTAACAGAACCTTTCTTAAACAACTAGAGGTGTCTCATGATCATAAGTAAAGAGGCTTTGAGAAAAATAAGATCCTCCTCTTCTAATACTGGAGCATAAGGTCATTGTAGAAACTTAGGAACTATATCATAGTCCTAGTGTATCTATATAACCATCCTCTCCAAATCTGGGGAGAAATGAAAAACTCTGACTCCTGGGACCAGCAGATGGCATAATAGTTATGTCTCCTGACTCCCACATAGTTGACCATAGTTTGAGTCCTGGACATGGTTGCTTAAAACTCATGCTGGACGCATGTGTGTGCATGCCCAAAATCTCGAGAGGAGAATGGAAGAAAAGGGATTGTGGCATGGCTATTCCCCTGGGGTGGGGGATGGGGGGTGTGATTTCTCACTTTTTGTCTTTCTGTATCTCTTTGTCTCTCCAGTGAGTGCCTGTATCCTATAGCAAAAATGTCTCTAAAAACACCCAAAAAGCCAAAGGACTTTGACTCCTTTGGAGTAACAGCAAAGTTTCTGTAAATGGGATTCATCAGCTAATAATCATAACCAGTATCTTAGCTGAAGGCCTAAAAATCTAGGCTTGGTGTAATAGAGATGACCCAGTTATTAGTATGCAGGGAGAGGCACATATAACTCTAAAGCCAGAAGAGCTATTTTATTGATGAATACAAGGTCTCTTGTCAAGATTTACACAAAGCAATAGTCACATACAAGTAACTGTCCTAGTCTCCTGATTTTTTTTTTTTTTGGAGAGGTTTTTGCTATAGGACGCGTGTGCTCACCAGAAAGAGAGAGAGACAGAGAGACAGAAAGCAAGAAATCACCCCCGAGGGGGGGATGGTCATGCCGCAGTCCCTTCTCCTTTCGGGATCTTGGGAATGCATGCACACACGCCCAGCATGAGTTTAAGCCACTGGGTCCGGGACTCGAACTGTGGTCAACTACATGGGAGTCCATCAACTTAGCCATTACGCTAACTGCTGGTCCCAGGTCTCCTGATTTCTAATGAGCTATTCCATGCAGCCATGCTGCTTCCTTCAATCTCCCCTCTCCTTTTCCTTATAATGGGTCTTAGAAGAATTAGACTCTTTTCTCTCTCTCACTGTAGAAAGATTTCCTGGAGATAAGATTTGAACTAAACAACAAAATGCTGAGGAGGCTCTGATTGGTTGTAGATGACTTATGGAGGCCTAATAACAGAATCCAGCATGCTCACCTAGATACAAAGAGGTAGATTTTGATATCAGTGTGTAAATCAGGTGTGCCTATCACTTTTTTAAATGTAACACACTCTAGCTGACAAATAGGATGCTCCATCCTGTCAGGCAGACTGGACATTGTATCTCATCCCTTACTCGGGCCTTCTACCTTTCTTCTCACTCTCCCCCTGCCACCCTTTCTCTGCTTCCTTCGAGTTTCATCAGAATTCAGAAAGCTTATGTGGTACCTGGAACCCAGGAAAGGGTCTCTGATTTCTAGTTTATTGTAGTTTATTGTGCAAATACCCTCAATGTTCAGGTAGGTAAACAGTGGTCTCTTGAAGTTCTCCGCTCTGCAGCTTTGCAGATAGGAGGTGCCCTTCCAAAGCTGGAGACCTTAGTGCATGAATCTTAACATTTTTTTTTTTTTTTTTGCCATAGGGCACATGCGCTTATATGCGAGACA
>NW_006159458.1:8630010-8643807 GCF_000334495.1 Tupaia belangeri chinensis | reverse complement strand
CTCTCTCTCTCTCTCTCTCTCTCTCTCTCTCTCTCTCTCTGTGTGTGTGTGTGTGTGTGTGTGTGTGTCCTCTGGCCAGATTAAAAATAAAGAAAGTTAAATAAAATAATTCTTTAAAAAAAAAACTACCTAAAAAGGTTCTGGGTTGTTTGGTTGGTTTTGTTTTTTCCCTTAATTGTCAGGAGGCATGTGTACTTCCTAGAGACTGACAAAGAGAGGAGAAAGCACACCTCCAATGGGGCATGGTCATAATGCAACCCCTTCTCCATTTCTCCATCCTATCAGGACTTTAGGCACCCATGCACATATACCCAGCATGTTTTTCTTTCTTTTCTTTTTCTTTTTCCTTGTTCTTTTATATTTTTTTTAAAGAGATTTTTTGCTATAGGGCATGCGCGCTCACCAGAAAGACAGAGAGTAACAGAGAGACGGAAAGAGAGAAATCACCCCCCAGAGGGATAGCCATGCTATAGTCGCTTCTCCTCCATTCTCCTCTTGGGACTTTAGGCATGCACGCACATGTACCCAACATAATTTTTAAGCCACCAGGTCTGAAACGTGAACCACGGTCAGCCATCTAAGAATCCAGCCACCTTAACTACCCACCACCTGCTGGGCCCAGGGTTTTACCTTTCTAAGTAAACCTGCTATTATCTACTCTCAGGGCAAATGCTGCCTCCCAGAGGAGCCACAGAACTGGGCAAAAGAACTGTGGTTCCGGATTCCCTACCTTTCTGAGATCTTCTTTTCTACCTCTCTTACCTTAAACTATCATCTCTGCTCATTTATTTTTGCAATAGATGGTGTTTTCAGAGTTTATTCCTTCCTTCTGTGAGACAGAGAGACAGAGAGTGAGAATGAGTGAAAGAGACAGAGACAGTGAGGCAGGAAACCCTAACAGGGTCTTCATGCTGTGATCCAGTCCCAGCCTCGGCCAGTCAGAGTTGCAGGTGCATGCACTTGGACCTGGCAAGTACAGGGAGACCCAAGGACGTGACTCTGGGACCTTCCCACGGAGCTTCAGCATCACAGAGTGTTGTGTCACTGCTGTCCCAGCTGCTATCACAGCTGGCCTACTGTAGACAGTGAATGCCCACTCATCACAATGTCAAAGTCATTAGCAACCTAAAAACTGCTTTCCTTCAAGGGCAAGGCGGTAGGAGAAATACGTGATTTCATCTTTTTAGTGTGGCAAAGACAGAGAAGACAAGGAAAAACACTAAATTTATATATTAAAAAAGTCTGAACATGGGGCCAGACAGTGGTGCAGAGGGACCACAATGCTCTGTGAGGCTGACCCACATGGGAAGGTTTTGAGTTACATCCAGAAGCTTCCCGGAACATGCCAGGTGTACGCCTACCCATGATCTGGGACTGGCTGAGTCTGGGTGTAAATTGTGGGATGAAGATCCTGTTGGGGGTGCTAGCTCTCTTTTCTCTCTCTGTTTCTCTTGCTTATGGAAAAAAAATAATAAACTTTAAAAAGGAGCCTGAATATTCATTGCTTGGTACAAAAATAAAGTAGGTTAGTATGACTTTGAAATATAAACCTCATACCAGAAAGTTCTTTAATGTTGGACCGTGAGAAGTGCTAATTAACACTAATTTTTTAGATCATTACAAGTATTAAATTTATTTGCAGTAATAATAAGTTCACGGATTATATGAAGGCTTTTTATTTAAAGGATTTAGAGCAATTACTTTTCATGTCCACTAAGGATGACAGAAGAGCCAGTGGTCTTAAAGGGAACCAGCAAGGGTTTAGCTCTTATGTCATTAAGTGACCTAAAAGACAGGTCCAGGGTGTCATCATGACTGACAGACAGGGAAACAGCATGAAGTGTCTGGAAGAATCCCTAAATTTTCTTAGGGTGTGACTCAAGCTTGGCACAGTTCCATAGTCTATTGATGTCACTGTGGTGTTAAGAAAAATGTTTCGGAACCAGGAAATAAGGCAAAAGGATGATTGTGTGTCCTTTCAATGTGACACTGGAGCACTGCCCAATAGGCCCAGAGGAGATGCATGTTTGTGTCCTTGACTGCTACTTACTATTGATTAAGACACAGACACTGTGAAGTTTCTAGTTAACTTACGAATTGTGGTCTATTAGAAGAAAATGATTTCTGCCAGGTGGAAAAGATGGTGAAGGTTATGGTTAGATCGCCCAGCAGGATACTAACTGGACTTGCCTCTAACCCAACAAACTCATTTTAGCATCTCTTCCCAACTGAGTGTATAAACTTCTAGTTAGTAAATTCTGTCTTAGAAGCAGCTGTACTATCTTGCTGGTTCCCTTATTAATAGATTAAATACATTTCTGATTTGTGCTCATGCTAAGTTTGCATGAAAGTCCTGCATTTAATTTTCTGAAAATTAACTGTGGGGAATCAAGATCACTGATTTTCTGGCAAATTGAATGTGCGTGCATGTGTGTGTGTGTGTGTGTGTGTGTGTGTGTGTGTGTGGCTGAGATGGGAGAAAGAGAGAGACATTTTATATGTAGGTAGACGGTATGTGATTACAAGCAGTAGAAATCTACACACCAAAGTGTACATTTGTGTAGATGTATGACGGTGGGTGATCTCAAACTGGAGAGGTAAAGGGTGGTGGGGGGCAAACAAAAAAAAAGAGAGAAAGAAAGAAAAGGCAGAAGGAAAAAAATTCTGCTTTGAAAACTCTAACATGTATGATTGTATCACTTTGTATAAAATGAAATATTTATGGTTATGCATAATTTTTTAAATGTGTGGACACATGTACATGCTCTCATGGACAAGGCTGTCCGTGATAGACAGGCAATCGAAAAGACAAACAGCAATAATGAATGTGAAGTGTATATATTATGATTCAACATAGTAATCAACAGAGCAGATCTAAGCACAAATCTCATGCATGTATATTTATGGTTTGTGCACATGTGTGTGTAGATGTCTGTAGGAGTGTTTACACACACATACACATAAAAAAGGTATCCATACAAGTCTATTAACAGGGGAAATCTGAGGTGGGTGGGATAGAGTAGAGTGGGCTGGGGAGATTTACTTTAAATGCCCTTATATGTTTGATTTTGTTAGAAAACCGTGTAAATAAATGGTAGGCATTTGCACATATAAATAAAATTTACATATATTTTATATATATGTATGTATATATATACATATATATATAATATATATATATATATACCTGTGTATATATAAGGTATTTTCTAAAAATAAAAACAACAGTAGCTGTAATGTGACTCATTATTGTTCTGTAACAAGCTAGTGGAGCAGGCTTCTCTCTCGCTCTCAGTTTCTTCAATTGTGCAGTGATAGAGAGGGATAATTTAACACTAAAGCACTTAACATTTACACCTTTGGGCCAGCAAGTGGCGTGGTGGTTAAGACATAGGCCTCCCACATGGCCAAATGCAATTTAAGTCCTGGATCTGTGACTTTCTCTCTCTCTCTCTCTCGCATTTATGTCCCATAGCAAATTAATAATAATAATAATAATAATAATGATAATAAATTTAAATACATAATTCTTTTGAAAAACCTATATTTGAAGGTTCCTTGAAATATAAGAAAGCTGAAATTAACTGTTAACATGTCAAAAAAAAAAGAGGAAAGAAAGTATTTAAATGAAGAAGAAAAAAAAGAAAAAGGACCAGCAAATGCCACGGTAGTTAAAGTAGCTAGATCCCACATGACCAGCCATGTGGTTCAAGTCCCAGTCTCGTGTCTTGAGAAATATGCCAGGCAAGTGTGCTTGTGTGCCCCAAATCTGGGAGAGGAGAATGGAGAAGGGATGATGATGTGACCATGCCCACATGATAATGGGGGTGGGGTGATTTTTCACTTTCTCTCTGTCTCTGTCTCTAGTCAGTGTATGTACCCTAAACTAAAACAAGAAAAGAATAAAGAGAGACAGAGAGAGAGAGAGAGAGAAGGAAAGGAGTTAGGAAGATAGAAATGTAGGGAGAGTGGAGGAAAGAAGGAAGTGAGGGAGGAAGGAAGGAAGGACAAAGGGTAAAGCAACTTAGGAAATCTTGATTTGATGTTCGGGTTCTTTTGCCAATTTGTTTACAGTTGTGTAACACCATTTTATTGTAGCATCTACTTTGCTTTTGTTCAGTTGTCTTTATGGTAACAGACATTGCAACAAAACCTGTTTTATTTGGGCAAAGATTCACTTTTAGGACATAAATCTTTTTTTTTTTTGGTATCCATGGATAAAACTATTTTTTTTGATATAAAGTAATATTTTGAAATTTTGTAACTGCATACACATAGAATGATTACTCTCTCAATATTGTTTTGAAATTCTCTCTTCCCTCACCACTTTTCTCCTTTAGGTGGTTTGTCCAGTTGATTATATTAAATATCCATTTTTATTTTTAAATTTGGGTAGGTGAATTTCTACACAGACTATTGGTCCTTTGCTGACTCAAATCTCCAAGTTATTTAGCTTCATCTGGCTGCTAATTACTTGAATAAAAGAGAAATAGAAACTTAGTTTTTTAATTTGATACTTTTATAAATCACAAATAGTAAATTCTTTAGAAATGAAAGCATTTTTTAATCATATTTTAATTAGAGTATAAGAATAGTACCTATTCTAAAATTAGAAAACTGTTACAGTATTCTTTTACACTTGCATATTGAATGTAGCACGTCATATTTTTATCGACTATTTTTCCCAGATATCTACAAAATGATGTGGTTTTCCTCTGATTTAAGGGTTACAACGAAGGAAGAACAGATGCAACTGGTAATTTCAACACAATCACCCAAGTTCCAGATGTCTTCTCAGATATATGCCAAAATTAAATGCAGATTTTGTTAAAACATACAAGCTATTCTTTTAACCTGTTAGCATTTCTAGTCCTCACTGATGAACTGATGAGTTCTCCCATCTTTAATTCACCTTTAACTAATCATCCACTTACAGAAGCATTCTTTACTCTCTCAGAGATTAAACCCTCAACAGTTAATTCAAGATTCAAACACCTAGAGCTGCAGTGCTTTTTTTTTTTTTTTAATGTTTTACTAATTCTTACTAAAATCTTCCAATTCATTTTCCATTTTCCTGGTGGGATAAGAGAAACCAATTATCTGCCAAAAGCATTCCATATTGGATACTAAATGAAGTCAGGTAACAGCTGTCCAGTCTAAACTTTGGTGGATAATTAGCAGATCCAATATCCAAAAGAAACAGGTAATTGTTGTGATTCATGAATTTGTTGCCAGGGCAGATAGTTTACAGCTTACAGAGTTTTCCCTAAAGAGGAAAGCTACCTAGGTGCTTTGAGCAATATAATGCTGTTCTCTCCATATTTAAAGAGAATTGCTGTTTACTTTGGGGATGTTCTTGGCATTCAACTATTTTTTTTCCTTCCTCTTCCTTTTTTTCTCGGTGATGTTCAGGGCCCCAATAAAATATGGAAATTTCACTCAGGCGGGAATACAGAGGAATTGTGCCTAAGCAGAAATGATATAGCACCTGCCTTATGCTGGGGCATTATGGGGGTCTATGTGCAGCTGTAATTTGTTATATAATATTTTAAAGCTTACAAAGCACAGGCACACCTTTCTTTTATTTATGTGGCACAGCAACCCTTGATGTATGTATTTTTGTTATTATTTCTATACTAGCTGAGCAATCTGAACCTTAGTGAATTCCCTAATAGTGTCTAGTGAGGACATAGCAACGGTAGGAGAAGAATGCCTATCTGCCTGTTCTCTATTACTTTAAGAATAACTTCCAAGGAAGTAAGACAGTCCAATGTTCCCAACTCATTTCCCCTCCAGCCTACTAAGTTAGAAATTCCAACTGCACATCATTGCTTTGAATCATCAAAGTTTGAGAGAGCATTGTACCCTAGAATCGTGCGGTGTGCAAAGGGAGTGCACCAACACATTGGGACGCCATAGCATGAAGCACAGGCATTGTGTCTATTCTAGGTCTCTGTATTTGAGATAGGGTCTTCCACCTGGGAGAAATCTACCAAAGCACTCCTTCCGAAGATTAAAGCATGAACAGAGCTTGTCTTCCTTATGCGTTCGGACACTTCTCCTATTATAGACTCCTCTACCTCCTATCCATTCTCTGGCTTCTCATGTGTGCCTGTTTTTTCTGCCATATTCTTCCTTCTCCCCTTCACTCCTTCCTCTCTTTCCTACCCCTGCCAGATTATGAGATGAGCTCTTCCTTTAGATAGTCTTCTGTGTTTTCTGCTCTGATAAATTACTCTATGTATACATACCATTAGACAGAAATACTTCTTTGGCGTTTTAAATGTATCCTAGCCAGGCCCAAATATAACCATAAGAAAATTCTATACAAATTTCAGATTGTTTGGAAAAGAAAGTTGATGGCTAGGATTGAAGTTGTTTCTTTTACTAAAAGATGGAACTCTCCTTGTTGCTAGGTTTCTGGAGTTCTAGATATTTCCCTCTTGACCTTATTTTCTTCTCTCCTGAGGGCCCTCAGATTGCTTGAATTTCAGAGCAGGTGAGAAAACAACTTGTGTTTCATGTCTCTTTCGCCTTTTCCTCAAACTGACATAATTTTTAATGTCTTGGTAAATGTAAGTAAAATAGTGTAGGGCAAGGGATTGTGAGTGGAAAGGTACAGGTTGGGTAATGTGAATTATTCAAAAATAGTGTAAGGTAGATAAAAGAAACTTTTTAAATTGTCACCTTGTATTTCCAATGAGTCGGTGTTTAAAAAACCCTAGTCTCATTTTGTGGTAGTAGATTCTAAAGGATAAACAAATTTCTAAATTATATACCAAAATTATTCTACCAAATAGCAGTTAATTGAAAGATAGTCTCAATGGAACTGAAAACATAATTGTACAGTTACTAGTATTATGTCTGTTTCTTTTGATGTTTGAAGAAACTCCTAGGGTATAATAATTAGTTTTGGATTAAAAACTAGAAATGACAATGCAGCATCTAACATTTATTAAATTTTTACTGTGAACAAGGCATTATTGTTGTTTCAACTTTTTATTTTGAAATATTTTAAAGGCACAAAAGATTTGAAAGAAAAGGTACACTTACTATACTCTTAGGTATAGTAAAATGAAAAAAGTCTTAGTAACTAATACCAGTGTTCCTCTAAAGGAGATCTGTGTGTGTGTGTGTGTGTGTGTGTGTGTTGGATGGGTGTGCAGAAGAGTAATACTCTGAGGATGTGGTGTGTAAAGAGAAAGAACAGGTTTACATGCAAAATCTAGGAGAATGTGGTAGTCAAGGAAGGACCAAGAGAGAAAAGGGATTCAGAGAGTTGAAAAAAAAAAAAAAAAAAAAAGAAGTCGACTGAACCAGAAAGTAGAGTTCAACTAAGAATTTTTAAATCTGGGCCAGCAGGTGGCATGGTGGTTAAGGCACTGGACTCCCACATGGCTGACTGCGATTCGAGTCCTGGACCTGGCCATTAGCTTTCTCCCCACAGTGGTCTTTAATCTTGTGTTCTCTACAGCTCGGGTGAATGGTGGTCCTTTAAAAGCTTTCTTCTTTAAGTATGGAGTCAAATGAAAGTATTAAGGAGTGTATGAATTAAGATCCTAAGGGCT
Organism: Tupaia belangeri chinensis; assembly: GCF_000334495.1. Classification (NCBI taxonomy): domain Eukaryota; kingdom Metazoa; phylum Chordata; class Mammalia; order Scandentia; family Tupaiidae; genus Tupaia; species Tupaia belangeri. The sequence goes on along the minus strand of NW_006159458.1, from coordinate 8,636,239 downwards.
TTGATGTTTTAAAAGTACGAATACATATTAATTAGGGTCATTCCTGTAGTACAACAGTTAAGCTGTGTATAGGGAGCCAGTTCTTACCTGGCTAACTGTGGTCCAAATCCTGGCTCCAGTAGCTTGAAAAACACACTGGGTACATGTACATGCATGCCCCAAAGCATGATGGGATAGAGAAATGAAGAAAACAAAGCCTATACTCATAATGTCCCTCTAGGACATACTTCCCCTCTCTCTCTGGTGAGTGAACATGCCCTCTGGAAATATATTTAAAATAATCAAAATTTGGTTCCAGAATAATTTTTATAAATTATTAATTATCAATAATTAATAATATTATTAATATATAAGTACCTTATTATTTTCTTAATTTATTTTTTATATACTTTCAATGACATTTTTTAGCTTATGAAGTGAACATTTCAATATGTGAACATTTCTCCCCAGTCCAATTGATCAAAATATCTTCAACAGATTACACCATACCTCCTTGTCCCAGATCTTTCTAACTTAATATTTTGAAAAAAATTTTTAATCTACCCACTTTAAAAACCCATTCATTCATATATCCTTAACTATTTCTGTAAATCAATGATTGTCAACCAGGGATGATTTTTGTCACCAGGGGACATTTGGGAAATAACTGGAGCTATTTTGTTGTCACAACTGAGGATGCTACTTGGATTTGGTAGGTAGAGGCCACGGATGCTGTTAAATATTCTACAATTCACAGAAAAACCTTTTTAAACACTGGAGAATTAAGATAATGTCAGCAGTCCCAAATTGAGAAGCCCTATTCAGATTCACTGATATACTTCTCTTTTTTAAAGTGAACCATCTCCAATTTGTTGATAGTCAACCATTTTATATCTACAATGTCTCCAAAATCAGTTTCAAATGAGGCATTGTGCACATTTGTTACACCTTTCACATTTATGTGTGCATATTTTTTCTAGCCTATTCTAAAGTGAGTATAGGCGTCATTATATTTCACTCTTAAATACCTTAATATTTGTCTCCCTCAAAGATATTTACATACAAAAGTGCAGCATATTTGTCACACTCAAGAAACTTTAGACTAATAGAACAAAATTATCTAGTAAGTAGTCCATATTAAAAATGTTCCAACCATCCTCCCCCAAATCAATTATACTTCCTACTCCCAATCCAGGACCCAATCAACTTGTCTTCTTATTGACTGGAATATTCTTAATGACAAATTTTACTGGGATCCCAAAGTCGTGAAGTTCTTGTGTTTGCAGAAATTGTACAACTAGGAGAGCTAAGCAGATGGAGAGAGATGACAGAGAGATCTTAAAAGGCTGTTTAAGTGGGTTGACAAGTGGTAGATGAGTTTTAATGCAGACAAGGGTGAGATAATGTTCTTAGTATTTTGTATTTGGATTTCAAAAACCTTAATTAAGTTTCTTAATTTTTTTTCCTTTATAACTGAGAGTTTTGTACCAAGGCTACTTAAGAAACAAGGACAAAAGAAGTCTTTAAAAATTTATTTATTCCTCTTTCCAACTCTATTTGTTCAGAAAATTAACACCAGAAAGGAAGCTGTGTAAAAAGAGGGAGCTTCTGTCTACATTAGCTGGTTCCTGGCTGTGAAGGGCTCAATATCTGATAGCTAATGTCACAGACTCACAATTTTCCTGGGTTCAGAGGTGAATGACTGGACCAACAGACACTTTTTAAAAGTACCAATGGAGCATAATCAAAGAGGCCAATCCATTTGTATTGGTAGACTCAAGGATTGTATCCCTTCATTGGATGCAGCCTGACCTATATAAAGTGATAAGTCTTTGTCTATCAATTCTAGCTGGTAAACTTTCACTGAAGATGAGAGTCTCATTTTCTTCCATTAATTTATAGGTCTCCATTTTTTCTGTAATTTTGCACTCTGGATTTGACAGTGTTTATTTCAATATTTCAAATCATTGATTTCTCATTAGCTCTCCCATTCCATAGCAATCACAAGAAAGAAATTTCTAACCGATACTGTCATCATCTTAATTTACATGTAATATATCTATGTGTGTATTTACAGCATCTTAGTTTACATGTCATACATTTATGTGTATATGTACCCTATTTACTCTATAAAACATTACAGTCGCTCCTCACTTAAAAACCTTCCTGTTTAATGACTGCTGGGACTTAATGACCAGTTCTCCAGTAGGGAATCTCCTTTCTCAGCCTGCTAGAGTCTCAGTGATCTCCTTTCTCAGTCTTTGTCTCATTTCCACAGTTGGTTAGTATGTACTACACAAAAGCCTTTGTAGTCATGCATGGCTATACATTTCATTTACAAATTTTTCCTTATTATGCACTTATGGTAGTATTCAGATGAATAAAAATGGTTATGTCAGATATATATCATTGTATTATGGTGTGTTTTGTCACTTCCTGGAACTTATCTGTGTAATACATGCTTGTTGTATGATGAATTATATTATTCTAGTGTGGCGTACATGATATCTATTGAGAAATACATACCTTGTAGCACCATGACACACCACATAAACATTTAAGCCCTCGCTTTCCAACCACTTTGCTTAATGACCTAGTCATAGGAATGGAATTCAGTTGTTAAGTGAGGAGTGCCTGTATATGTATATAATTCTAATACAAATAAATTTCTATTTGTATTATTTCCTATACTCATAAGCAGAATTTTTACAATTATGATTACACAATATAAGTAATGTCCAATACAATCAGAAGGGGGAAAACCAGCCTTTTCAACAAATGTTTGGACGATTGAAAATGTGTGTGCAAAATAATACATTTGGATCCCCATATTTTATACCTTACATAAAAATTAATTCAAAGTGAGCCATAGACTTATCTATATATAGGAATTAAAATGATAAAAATCTTAGCTGGAAAAGAAAAGTAAATCTTTGTGCTCTTAGACTAATTAATGATTTCTTAGATGTAACACCAAAAGCACATGTGAGAGAGGAGAAGATTGACAATTTGGGCTTCATTGAAGTTTAAAATATTTGTGCTTCGAGAAATGTCATTAAGTATATAAAAGAACAAACCATGTAATGTAAGAAAATATTCACAAAGCATATATCTGGTAAAAGACATGTCCAAAACACAAAGAGAGTTTTTACAACTCTATAAAAAAGAACAAATAAACCAATTTTAAAATGGAAAATGATTTGAATAGATGTTTTTCAAAGATATACAAATTTTCAATAAATTCATGAAAAGCTGTTTAATATCATTAATCATTAGGAAATATAAATCAAAATCACAATGGGATATCACATAAGATCCACTACAATGGTATAATAAAACAGTAAGTGTTAGTGTGTGGAAAAATTAAAACACTCTTATACAGCTAGTGGAAATGTAAAATGGTTTACCCACTTTGTTAACAGTTGGGAATTCCTCAATATATTAAACACAGAGGGTCAGCAGGTGGCATGATGGTTAGGGCACTGGATTTCCACATGGCTGGCCATGGTTAGAGCCCCAGACCTGACTACTTGAAAATCATGCTGGGCATGTGTGCATGTGTGCATGTGTGCCTAAAATTCCAAGAAGAGAATGGAGGAGAAGAGATTGCAGTATGACCATCCCTGATGGGGGTGATTTTCCTCTCTCTGCCTCTTTCTGTCAAGTGTATACACATTATAGCAAAGAAATATGTTTTAAAAGTATTAAAAATAGAGTTACTATATGATTCTGCAATTCTGCTAAGAGAAATGAAAACACTCAAGGGAGCTTCAAAAAATTTATGAAAAATTAAATTATAAGTTTATTTTAGTACAAATATATGAAATTTCTGCATTTTTTTCATAATATAAAATTTCCATGAATGTTTTGAAGATCTCTTGTATGTTTAAGCAAAAACTTGTATATAAATGTTTATAGTCACATTATTTGTAACATCTAACAAGTGAACACAACCCAAATGTATATCAACTAATGAGTATAGAAAAACAATGTGGTATATCCATACAATGAAATTTTATTTATTCCTGAAAGGAATAAAGTACTGATACATGTGAAATGAATGAACATTGAAAACATTATGCTAAATGAGAGAAGCCAGTCACTAAAAGCCACACATTATATGATCCCATTTATATTAAATGTCCAGATAGGCAAATCCAGAAACTAGATTTCTGGTTGAGTGATGTGGGGCAAGGAGAATGGGGAATGAGTGCCAACAGTTACTGAGATGACAAAAATGTTCTGGAATTAGATAGTGGTGCTAATTGTGCAAGTTTATAAATATACTCTTCAAACTGGTGAACAATTTTTTATTTTTCTAGAGAGATTTTTGCTACAGGGTGGGTGTGCTCACCAGAGAGACATAGAGTCAAAAAGTGAGAAATCACCCCCCAAGAGGGATGGCTACACCACAATCTCTTCTCCTCCATCCTCCTCTCAGGATTTTGGCCATGCATGCATATGTGCCCAATGTGTTTTAAGTCACTGGGTCTGGGACTCAAACTGCAGTTGACTATGTGGGAATCCAGTGATATAACCATTACACCATCTGTTGGTCTCCAAACTGGTAAATTATTTATCAATACAGCAATTTAAATATTTTATATATAGAAAGGGAGTTAAGATATTTCCTTGTGGGGCTAGCAGTTGGCATAATGGCTATGTTGCTGGACTCCCATGTAGTCGACTGTGGTTCGAGTCCTGGACCCGGTGGCTTAAACTCATGCCAGGCACATGTGCACGTGTGCCCAAGATCCTGAGAGGAGAATGGAGGAGAAGGGATTGTGCTGTGCTTATCCCCCCTGAGAGGGTGATTTCTCGCTGTCTGTCTGTCTCTCTCTGTCTTTCTGGAGATCGCATGCGCCCTAGAGCAAAACCTCTCAAAAAATTTCCTTGCAAAAGTCTCTACCACACAAACATAGTAGTAAATACATAAAATTTTGGAATAGATGTAGATAGTAGGATGGAATAAATAAATTCCAGTAGCATTTATTTACTGGAATAAATATATGTGTTGTATTACACATTAATCAAACTGATGTTTATGATTTTGGTACTGAGCAAGCAGAATAGCAACTACTCCAATATAGGCAATGATATCACTGCTTTGTAATACTGAAGCCATTGAGGAGACCCTTGGTTCAGATCCCAAATCAACCTGAACACACTGGGTGTACCTGTGGACATGCCCATGATTCTGGTTGGCTGGAAGACTTGGGGTGGGGGGAACTGTAGTATGGCAGGACCCTGCAGAGGGTGCCCACTGCCCACTTGATGAAATAAATAAACAAGGAAGCATAGAAAGGAAAGAAAGGAAAAGAAACTGGCCCAATTAGCATGACATTGACTGAGAATAACTGGAATATGCAGACATATTCCTGAATATGAGCCCTGCCTAGAGGGGGAATATCACACAAGCAGGAAAGGAATAAACTACAGTCTGAGGTACTAGCATATATCCACATTTAGAAAGAAAAACAATATGTAAATTCAATCATACTGTATGGTTTTATTCATAGAAATTTCAAAAATGGACAAAATTTACTTGTTTAAGGATACATTTAGTGTTTGGTAAAATTACAAAGATAAAAATTATTATTATTTTATTTACATTTTAAAAATACATTCAATCCCATTATTTAGCTTACAAGGTGATCATTTCAATATGTGAACATTTCTCCCTGGTCCAGTTGATCAAAATATAAAAATACTACCTCCCTGTCTCAACAATGCTCTCTCCATATCCCTCCTCCAAATGTTTTTCCCCAGACCCCACTCCTCCACACACACCACATCTGGCCTTCACACCCATCTCTTGTGTTTGTACATTCTTTAGCCCGTCAGTTTCAGTTATAGTGTGGGGACATACAATGTCTCTCCTTCATAGCCTGGCTTGCTTCACTCAGCAGTAAATCTTCCATATTCTTGCACTTTCTATCAAAAGCCAGGGTTTTGTTGTTTTTTATGGCTGAATAGTATTCCATAGAATATATGTGCCACAGTTTTTCAATCCATTTATCCATACGGGGGCATTTGGGTTGGTTCCATGTCTCAGCAATCGTGAAAAGTACTGCAATAAACATCAATGTGCAAGCACTTTTCCAATGAAGAATTCTTCTGTCCTTCGCGTTAGATGCCAAGGAATGGGATTGCTGGATCATATGGTAGTTGTATTTGTAGAGAATCTCCAAATTGTCTCCACAGTGGTTGGACTAATTTACATTCCCACCAGCAGTGTAAGAGAGTTCCC
>NW_006159458.1:8608210-8629606 GCF_000334495.1 Tupaia belangeri chinensis | reverse complement strand
TCCACCTTGACTTGATTTTTGTCAAAGGTGAGAGGTAGGGGTTCAGATTCATCTTTCTGCAGGTGGAAATCCAGTTTTTCCAGCACCATTTGCTGAAGAGGTTTTCATTTTCTCACTGTATTGAGTGGTACCCCTTGTCAAAAATCAGTTGACTGAATTATTGGGAATTCATTCCTGTGGACTCAATTCTGTTCCATTGGTCCACATGTCTGTTCCTGTGCCAGTACCATGCTGTTTTGATTACCATAGCTTTGTAGTATATTTTTAGGTCAGGGAGTGAAATGCCACTCACTCCACTCTTCTTGCGTAGAATTGCTTTGGCAATATGGGGTCTTTTATTATACCAGATGAATTTTATGATGTCTTTTCTAGATCTGTGAAGAATGTGTCTGGTACTTTGATTGGCATTGCATTAAAGATAAAAATTAATTCAAGGGTCAAAGAAGTGGTGGTTACATCTGGGGAAAAGTTCTCAATCTAGGGATGGGCACTTGGAGGGCTGGCGTTATTCTGTTTTTGCTTTTGTTATTAATCTGGTTGGTAGTGTCATTCTGCTCATCTAGAATTATTTCTTAAACTGTGCATGTTTTTGTTATGTAATAAAGGAAATCGAATGAAGAGATCAGAGACAGATTTAACATCATGGTTGTAACTCTTAAGAGCTGCAGTCCTGGTCAATTTACTTTGCCTCTTAGAGCTTTAGTTTCTTTGACTACACAATGAGGATGGTAAAATATGTCCCACGGTAATGTTTTCAGGATGAAAAGAATTAATGTATGTGAAGCTGTCAAGTACAGGATGCTGCAGGGTGTGTGTGTGTATGTGTGTGTGTGTTTGCATGTTGTTGCTACACTGAAGAATGATGTGCTCAGGAGAGAGATTATGTTGCTTATAGGAAATGAAGACCTACTGCATTGTGAAGAGGTTCATACCCCTGTCAAGTTAGAATGACCTAAGTCTACACAGCTAATAGGAGATATCATCATGATATTAAGCCTTATATTTAATATCTGAGTACTATAACAGAAAAGTTCTATAAAAAGCCAACTGGAAAAAGACAGATGCAATGTGCGGATAAATTAAAAATAATTTTCTTATTTCTTTCATGGATAGCTGAAGTTTTTAAGAAGACATAACTTAAATGTATTAATTTAGAAAAGGGATAATAAGGCACAAAAATGCCTTATTTCCTAAATATAAAATATTAAAAACATAAACATGAATAATGACAAAATATATATATATAAAAAAAAACAACAGCAAAAAAACATAAACAGGTAAGAATCAGAATTACTACTCAGAGCAGAAACCAATCTTGGGACCAGTAGATGGTGTAATGGTTATGTAGTTGGACTCCCATGTAGTCAGCTGTGGTTTGAGTTCCGGACCCGGTGACTTAAAATTGATGCCGGGCTTGTGTGAATGCATTCCCAAGATCCTGAGAGGAGAATGAAGGAGAAGGAATTGTGGTGTGGTCATCCCCCTTAGGGGGTGATTTCTCATTTTCTGTTTCTCTAGCAAGTGCACATGCCCTGTAGCAAACAAACAAATAAACAAAAACTCTCAAAAAAAAAAATAAAGAAGAAAACTAAAAAGAAAGAAACCAATCTTTTAAATATATCAAACACTAAGAGATGGTAATAATGCCTGGAAATGGAAATGGACTTCAATAATTGTGTGTGCTTTCCTTAATTACCCAGGCTCCTTGGGGAAGCTAGGCCGCATCTGACCTTGTAAGTGACCTCAAACAGCACATCCTAGCTCTCCCAGCACTGCCCCTTGGGGTTACTGTCAACACAGAATCCCGGGCTGCATGAGCTCAGGGTATCACCCTTGGGGGCATCTTTTTCTCAACTAAAGATGCGAAAGCATCATCTTACTATAGAAGCTGCCTTTCCCCCCCCTTCTAGACACTGATTTGTCTTCTAAAATAATTTCAAACCTTTTTTGAATAAAATAGATAAACTTGTCAGAAACTGCCTCACACACAGCAGTTAGAAGTGTTTTTATTATTTATAATCAAAGGTGAACGGCTAAACAAGTTCTTTAAAGTTTTTGTGGTTTTTTTTGACATACTTTTTACCTTCTTGTCCCAGTCAGCTTTTCATTCTAATAGAACCTGCAAAAACTTTCTCTTTGTTTGGAGGTGTTGCAAGTATCACTCAAAACAATGCAGAAGGAGGAGAAATGCAAGCTCCCTCCCTCTCTCTCAAGTCTTTGTGTTCTGGCAGACCTTATACCTACGTTTTAGTTCTCCACCTGTGGCTAATGGTTCCTCACATGGGGCTGTGGGAGCGTCACTGCTCAGCGGGTGGAAAGCCCCAACCGTTCAATTTTGCAGAGTGTTGGTCCTCAGTAGGGACTACAATGACAATTTCAGAATTACTTTTCGCCCATGTCTACAATGAAGGGCTCTGGGATTTTTGAGAATCTCTTTGAGAAAGAGCAGTATTTCAACAGAAGAGATGCCTGGTGGACTGATGAAGGTAGGGAGAGGCCAGATCTTTTTAAAGGTGCTTCAAAGCCTGTCCAGGCTCATTCACTTTTTGTAATCCAAAATGAATTCCAGTCGCAGCTGGAATGTTTAGTACCAGCAGGGCCCATAGATTTTTCCACTACTCACAGCCCTCGTGTCCATGTTCCCATTAAACACATTTAATTCAAAAGCCGAAGGAGGCACATACATCTCAAGCCTAACTCAGCTTAATTCCTTTTGTCTTTTTAAAAGCTACTCTTCCTGAATGAATTATCAGTCAACCACAGTTAATCTTCACATTGAACTGTTTATGTGTTTTTAAAGAGGAGCTTCTGGGAAGAAACAGAAAGAAGATTTAATAAACGGAGAAGCTGTGAAGCTTCCAAACACATAAGTAAAATGAAAAGACAACATATGACTTAAGATAGCAGGAAAATAGATATGGGCACCGATGAGAGCTTCTTGGATAGCTGTGATGAGCACAGACCTCTTTTCAACCTCTGGACTGGCATCAGGGGACGCTTCTCTACTTCTGCAGAGCCTGGAACAGCACTGGTCTGCTCTGGATGAGGGAGGCTTGGACTATGGCGTAGGCTTAGGGAATAGGCCTATTCATCCCAAAGCAACTTTGATGGTCATCTCCTCCTGCCTCCTGCTCTTGAAATTGTGGTGGTAGGCTCTTGTCTCTTCACTCAGGGATGAGATTTCCAGTTGTCTGTTTGCCCTAGCTCCTGTCTGGAGACCTTTGAGTCTTCTCTTGAGTATTTTTCATGGTCTCTCTCTGTTTTAACACATACCAATCTTCCCCAGATTTAAAGTTTCCTCTGTTGTCAGTGCCCAGGCTTTCATAAGAGGAGGGGAAGATGGGGCCCAGAATTTCTGCCTTTAAAGGCGATATTTCACGGACATACACACCTGCCAGGTTGAAGGATGTCTCTAACGTGTCATCCTTTGTGATCACAGTCTCTGTGGAGAAAGACTGTGGTAGCCATAGTGTGGTTCGCAGACCATTCCTTCCTTTGAACTACACATTACTGATCGGATGTGACATTAGTAGAGAAATTAAAAGTAAGAATATCACAGTTTTGCAGCAATGGAAAAGTTCATAGTATCTAAGTATATAATTGTTTTCCTATTTATTTATAATTGCTAGGGGGTGTGTGTGCTCACCAGAGAAAGACAAAGAGACAGAGAGCAAGAGAGAAAAAGTATCAACCCCTGCCTCATGTGGTGTGGTCATGCTGCAATCCCTTTTCCATTTTTCATCCTCTCAGGATTTTGGACATAATTTTGTGCCTAGTGTGTTTTTCAAGTCACTGGGGCTAGGCTTTGAAACACAGTCAGCCATGTGGGATCTGGCTCCCTTAACCACAGGACACAGGGCCCGGCCTCTAATAATTGATTTTTAACTTATTATAGTATCAGTCTGTGATGGATAGGAAGTTTTAAAAAAAGTTTTCACCACCATAGGGCACTCCTAGCTCAATTCTTTTAATTCAGTACAAGAAGGCATGCTGGATTGAAACTCTTTGGGTTTATCCTCCATTTGGTCCCTCACTACTAGTCAAGCTCACGTCTCACTCCTTCTCCATAAATGCACTTACATTAGTCTTTTTTTTATCCATGTAGGATATAGTCTAAGCCTGAAGCTGGGAATAGTACCAAACCCTAAAAACACTACTTTTCCTATAAGCACATACCCATGATAAAGTTTAATGAATAGATTAGGAACATTAAGAGATTAACAATAATAGCTAATAATAAAATAATAAATTATAACAATTTAGTGGAATAAAAATTATGTGAATATGGCCTATCTATCTCAAGATATCTTATTGTACTGCGGCACAGGTAAATTAAACCAGAAAGTAAAACCTTGGTTAAGAAGAGACTACTGTAATCTAAACTATATGCCTCTATGGGGCATGAACCTCTTGAGTATTTTGGCTGCAATCGTTCACACAGAACTCCAAATCCCAATCTTACCCTTTTCTATTCCCTTTTCTTCATTCTCTTTGGGTGTGTGGTCAACTCCAGTCTTTTGAGACCACCATAGTCTTATTTTCTCCTTTGGGGTTCCACATCCTGCTGATTTTCATCAGTGGTTATGGGGGCAGGTTATAAGCTCACCTTCCCACCCCCATCTTTCTATTTCCAGGGGGACACAGTGTATTTAAACAAACATGAAAAGGACTGCATGGCACCCCTTTAGTCACTAGACATAATCCAGGGATGTTCATTCTTTCCAGGTGATAGTTCTCTGTGTCTTTTAGTAAAAAGTTAAAATCTGCTCATTTGAAAATAACTCGATTTTGCAAATGCAGAATGACTTGAGGGAAAACATAAAAGCACCATTCAGAGTCTCTCTACCCCAACTATTTAGTGAAAGCTGTCACAAGAGGGATGAGTGACATATTTGAGCAAGTTCGTGGGGTTTTCTCCACACGAGGCAAGCCCAGGATCCGGCAGGAGGCAAACCAGCTGCAGCTTGTCATGTATTAGTCAATTATCCTAATGATTTTTTTCTCTTCTAAAAAGCATGAATACAGGTTGCTCTTATATTTTATAAAGATTTTTACTTTGTCTACTCACAAATATTAATTGGATTCTCTCCGTGTTGACTCCAGCTTCTGGGGTTTCAGGGTCACTGCAGGTGTGTGAGGGCCAGTGGAGGGGGAGTGAAGACTGGCAGGAAGTGTCTTCGTTCCCCATGTTTCTGTCCCCTGCACTTGCAAGGACAGCATTTGATTAGTCCTTTACAACCTGTTTCTCCTCAGATACAAGGAAAATACCGGAAACCACTGTGCCAATTCTGGCTGTTGCTTCTTTGAACACTGTGGGATCTGCTAGAGGAATGTGAAATAAATCCAAAAAAGGCTGCTCTATGGATCTTTGAATGTGGTGTCACAGAAGGAAACTGTCTGAGACATCATAGCTAAAATTGGATAGTTTATTAATTCTGTGGAAATTGTTTTGAATTAGAACTCATCTTTAACCTAGTAGTCATTTCTAGCCAATGCCCTCCACTTGGTCTAAAGTGACAGTGTAAGTGAAATATTGGGTTAGCAGGAAAGGCAGGATGCCCTTTTGCACAGAAAAACATAGAAAAATACGTCATGATTTCCCCAACAACCTAATACAATTGAGATCTAGATCTAGATTCAGGTCTCTCTATCAATCAGTGGCCTTTCTTCTTTTCGTGGTCTATGCAGTCATCATTCTCGTGGCCCAGTAGAATTGCATAAGTTTGAACAAAAGTCGGTGTGAGTGACTTTTTTTTTTCTTTCTTTTATCCCCCAGACTTAAACAAATATGAATTCTTTGCTCTCTATTGTAACTCATCTTTGCTCCGAAGTTTGTTCAATGCTACGGAGGTGACTGATCAATTCTGCTCAATAGCCATTATCTTTTTCTGTGTTTGTTTTTGTCATAGGGTACATGCGATTGCTGGAGAAAGAGAGGCAGAGAGAGGGAAAGTGAGAAATTTCGCCCAGGAGGAATGGCCATGTCCTCCATTCTTTTCCTGACATTTTGAGCCTGGATGCACACATGTCCAGTGTGATTTTCCAGAAGCAGGGTCCAGGACTTGAGTCATGGTCAGCCATGTGAGAGTTCAGAGCCTTAACCACCATGCCACCTGCCGGCCCCTAAACCATTATCTTAAATTGACTAGTACAGTTCTTTTGCACCTTAAATTGTGTTCTGAAATTCTGTCATGTCATTGTTTCTAAATAAGTCAAAACAGAATGGCTAGGACAAGGTAAATCTTATAACACCAATAAAAATGTAACTTAAAGCACCTGTCCCATAAAATGTCTTAGGAGCATTATCATTATATAATAAAAATGGCATATCAGTATATATTCATATTTTATTATATAGTTAGGAATATTTCAGAAAGATGACAAGTTTTCATCACTCTTTGCTTAAAGCACCTCCCACCATTCCATCGTCTTTTCTCTTAAATGTCACTATTGAAATACAGTACAACAGTGGCAGTGCTGAAGTTTCATTTTAAAAGGGATAGAGTGAGTAAGCATGACATGATTCAGTAGAAAGAGTCATGGGATAAGATTCTACAAATCCCAGCTCTAATGTAGCTTCTGCTAAGAAATGGGACCATGAGTGAGTCAACTGACTGCAATGGCTCAAAGTTCTCACTTTTCAAAGGGTAATGATAATTGCCTTGGATTATTTATAGGATTTCGTGTCAAAATTAAAGAGTAAATGTGACAGCTATAGCTTGGGCTCTCAAAAAAAAAAACAAAAACAAATTGTTAGTTTAAGGACAGTACCAGCATAAGGATGAAGTCTATTTATTAGGGAAAGTAAGCTGCCGTGGGAAATTTGGAAGGACATACTTTGTTCCCTCTTAGTAGTCCTATTTTGTTTTATCCTTCTGGATTCTTTCCTTGTTTCCCACTTTTCAACAGTGCTAATTTCATTCTAGGCTCTATAGTGGTTTAGGGAAGGAAACTATACCCCTGATACCATATCTTGGGCAGAAGCAATGAGAGAGCTGGCATATGCTTCCCATCACACCTGGGATGGATTTCTCATCATCAGAACTCTAGGGTGACACATTAGAGCAGCTGCTTCTTTTTGCCAGTCCTCAGGGAAGCCCATGAAACCTGTCTTCAGTGTATCAGTAAGAATCCTTAATGTATCAAAGACTCAATTCAGCTGAGTTCAGAGGTAAAGAAAAGGTTCCGGGATAACTGATTGTGGCAACACTGACCAGAGATGTAGGAGCTATGGCAGTAAGAGTTAATATCTCCCAGGATTGGGACCAGCACATGGCATAATGTTTACATTACTGGACTCTCAGTTAGTTCATTGTAGTTTGAGTCCCAGACCCAGCAGCTTAAGACTTATGCCTGGTGCGTGTGTGTGCATGCTCCAAATCCCGAGAGACAGATGGGGAAAAGGGATTGCAGGGTGACCGTCTCCTCTTGGGGGAAATTTCTTGCTTTCTGTCTCTCTTGTCTCTCCGGAGAGTACATGTACCCTATAGCAAAAATCTCTCCAAAAAAAACTCCCAGTATCACAGAGATGTAGCAGGGGCCCTGACCACCCAGCAGCCTCTACTCTTGGATCATAAATGAAATTGCTTACCAGGACACAAAGGAAAAGTAAATGAGGAATTATAGAGAGATGGCAGGAGTTGAAGGGGTGTAAAGCAAACAAGCTTGTCTGATCATTCCAGCAACGTTACTACATTGAAAGTTGTATGGACTCAATTACAACTGTATTACTAATATTTAGAGAGAGAAATGAGACTTTTTTGTGATATCTCCTGTTTTCTTTTTAATTTAAACTTTATACTAATGATTATATTAATAATATGTACTGTGCACATGGAACGTGACATGCCTGAGAGCCAAATTTGTCTATGAATGGCCAGTTTATGGCTTCAACTATACCTTTCTTCTCAAAGCAATATGGCGTCTCTGATGCTTTTGAGTAGTATCCATCTAAGGACAGACCCTTCTGAAGTATTGGTTTGTCAGAAAAGTCATGAAGCATTTTTGTATAGATAAATATATTGTGACTTTTTCAGTGATGACCCAATAGTTGCAGCAAAGTTTTAGGGGACATTAAATATGTATGTATGTGTTCAAACTTTATTCTGTGCCTGAACAGGGACAAATGTCTTGAAGATGGGGTCAAATTGGATTATATCAAATATGTTGCTAGCAGTTCTGTATCTGCTGGTTTGTTTTACTGTTAAACAGTTACTCTACTGACTTCATTGTCCTTTTCCAAGAAAATAGCAAGGATACAACTGTTATGTTTATAAAAATCAAGACATTCAACTTGCAGATTCATTTTTGATAGATCTGGTGTTTATATATCTAGATCAGTTCTGTAGAAAATAAAAATTTGGCTAATAAAATAGTGTTAACTCTCTTACTCCCAGTATTTTTTGGATATGCTATAATAAGTATTTCTTTTAAACTGATGTTTTTCTTCAGTGACTAAAAAATGTGGTAATGTACCATTTAAAACTTACACAGATTGATCCACACATTGGACATTTTAGCCATGTGATTTGGATGAGGTTGATTTCTTCCCAGTTCCTGAAGTTGTCCCTGACTAAGTCAGTTAGAGTGAACTTAGCCCTCTTGTCTCTATGGTTCTGGGACAGGTAGTAGATGTGTCTGTATACTTTGAGGTCCAAGTAATTGAAAACCTAACTTAAGCCAGTGTAAAATATGAAAATGTGTTAGATTACAGGGCTGAAAGTCCACAGGCAGTGTGGACTAAAGGCAGAGTGATGGTGACATCAGGGCTTTAGGTCTACTTCTGACCCTTCTCCATGTGTCACTTGAGTCACAAGATGGCTGCCAGTGGAAGAAGGAACACATGTCGCTTTGTTCAAGGGGAGAAAGAAAGAGGGGGAAGCTTCATTATGCATAGTGATGAAATAGAAGTTCTTCCCTTTGATGACAAATTCTCCCTAAACCAGTGACAGTGATCAGGGAATGTATGAGCTCATTGGCATAGGTTTCAGCTCTTAAATTACTGGGTGGTGGTGGTGGGGGAATATCAGCGATCTCATTCTCTTTCTCACATTATGGCAGACATTTGAAATGAGACTCTTTGATGGTACCCTACATCAAGGATGGAGGTTAGAAATCTTGTGACTAAAAATGACCCATCTGGGGATCATAGCTGACTCAGATCTATCTGGCCAACATTAGGGCTGTGGAGGTCAGAAACTCTGCATCAAAGTGCCCACTTCTGCAGCATTCTGGTGGGAACCTCTGGATGGGAATGACTTAGCTATACCTCAGGCTTAGAGATCAGGTTAATTTTCCCTGAGGGTTGTGGGCTGTTTTTTGAGAGGGGCAGTGGGCTTGATGATTGTGGGAGAGAGCTTCTCCCTTCTGGATGAGAATAATGTGTCCCCTTAGTTCTAATTCTACTATTCCTACTAAATTCTTTATCTTGACCCTTGAATTGTAAGCTCATGCCTCACCATCTATCCCACTAGCATCCCTGTCTGAGTCACTAGCATCTATTGCCCAGATGCTCTGTTAGCTCCTGTACTAGTTTCCTAGGGCTTCGTTTTTGAAAAACAAACAAACAAACAAAACTTAAAAAAAAAAAATCTGCCAGAGGACATATTTGCTTTCCAGAGAGGGACAGAGAAGGAAGTAAAAAGGAAGCTAGAAAACACCCCCCCCCCCCATTTTGGAGAGGGCCACACAAACAAACAAAACTTAAAAAAAAAAAATCTGCCAGAGGACATATTTGCTTTCCAGAGAGGGACAGAGAAGGAAGTAAAAAGGAAGCTAGAAAACACCCCCCCCCCCATGTTGGAGATGGTCACAACATAATCCCTTTCCAATTCTCCATTCCTCCCTCCTGTTGGTATTTTGGGCATGACCACACACATACCTAGTGTGTTTCTCAGGCTGCTGGATCTCAAACTGCAGTTGACCTGAGGAGATCTGGCTACTTTAACCTCCATGCTGCTGGATAGTCCCAAACTTTGGATTTAAAAAAAATATATATTTTCTCACAGTTCTGGAGTCCCAAAATATCAAACTAAAGAGTAACCATGGCCATATTTGCTCCAAAATCTCAAGGAGAGAGGAATGCTTCCTTGCCTCTTCTTCAAGTGGCCATGGACCTTTCTTGGCTTGTGGTAGTAGAGCTCCACTCTCTGCCTCTGTATTCATATGACTGTCTCTCTGTCTCTGCCACATATCTCCCTGTTTTCTCTAATAAATCACTGGTCATTGAATTTAGCACCCACCCTAAACTCAGAATGATCTCATCTTGTGATCTTTAACTTAATTACATTTATAGAGACCCATTTTCCAAATATGGTCACATTCAAAGATCCCAGGGGTTAGGACTTGGACATACATTTATGACGGACACTATCCGACCCTCCACACCAGGTACTTGAACTTTTTGCTCCTGTCCTGTCACTTCTACCCACTATTCTGCACAGTCTAATGATCCTTTAAAACTGAAGCCAGGAATTCCCTTGTTCAAATCCTCCAATGGCTTTCTATCACCCTTCACTTCCATCCCACATCTGTACCATGGCCTATCAAATCTCTGTCAGTGTGTCTGGCTTCTTCTCTTTCCTCATCTAACACTGCCCTCTATCTTACTCAGAGGAATACAACTACACTGGCCCTCTCACTATTCTCTAGCATGCTGTGCAACCTCCTCTTTTAGAGACCTTATAGTTCCTGCTGCTTGGGAGCTCTTTGCCTCTACATACCATCATGGCTGGCTCCTTCATTTTAATTAGGCCTCTTCTGAACTGTTTCTTCCTCAAAGAAGGCTCCCTAATCATCTCGGCTAAGAGAGGGCGCCCCCATCATTTGGCTAAAGTAACATTCCTGTTACTCTCTTCTGCCTTATTTTATTTTTCTTCAGAATGCTTCTCAAACTAACACCATACTTTATATGTAGTTTATATATATGTGTGTGTATATATATATGTGTGTGTGTGTGTGTGTGTGTGTGTGTGCATTATGTCTCTCCTACCGGAATGATGCTTCCTTATCAGTTCACATCTGTATTCACAGAATGTAGAACAATGTCTGGCATGTAAGAGGTTATCTTAGTCCGTTTCTACTGCTATAACAAAATGTCTGGGACTACGTAATTTATTAAGGGCTGACATTTTTTCCTCACAGTTCTGGAGACAGAGAAGTTCAAGATCTAAGTACAGGGAGGCCCAGTGTCTAGTGAGGCACATACTCTGTTTCAAGATGATGCCTTCTTACTGCATCCTCACATGGTAGAAAGGACAGAAGAAACAAACGTCTGTTAGAAGGTCACTAATCCCATCCACGAGGGTCTCGCTCTCATGACTTAATCACATCGTAAAGGCCCTGCCTCTCAGTATAGTAGTACTCTAATGCCGGCAATTAAGCTTCAACATGTAAATTTGGGGGCATACATTCAGACCACAGCAGAGATACCAAGTAAATATTTGTTGAATAAATAAACACTGCCCTTTCAGCAACTTGGAAGATGAAGTTGACACAAGGAAGAGGGAAGGGCAAGAGATACCCGAGGAAGCAAGGCCTCAAATATGTTGATCCAACACCCAGGGGACTGCATTGTCTCTGCATGTTTCAGTAATGTGAAAAATATTTTTACCTAGGCTTTCAGCCAGTTTGAGGTGGATTTACGCCCTTAACTAATGCACTGTATCTCGAGACTGTACATCTTAGTGAACTTGGAACCAGGCTAAGTACCAGGCTTCTTTTATGGAAACAAGAATTAACTCAATTCAATTTATTATTATTATTATTAATTTGTATGGAGGGAGAAGGAGAGGGAGAGAGGGAGAGGGAGGAAGGGAGGGAGAGAGGAAGGGAGGGAGGGAGGGAGGGAGGGAGCGAGCGAGTGAGCGAGCGAGCGAGCAAGCCACAAAGACTCAAACTGTAGTCGGCCAGGTGGGGAGTCCAGCACCTTAACTATCACACCACTTACCTGCTCAATGGCTTCTTCATATTTATGCCCTACTGATAATAAATTACGTGGAAGTTTCATCTCCAGGGTTTGAAAGGCAGAGTCTCCCTTTGGATATTGACAGAATCTGGTGCTAGCAAGTATACATTTTAGAAAGTGAATTACCTGCCAGTGATGTGGCTTGGAATACTAAGGATGCTGTTCCTAACCTAATCCTTATCAAGTTTTGTCTCTGGTTTAAATTCAACATTCTGTGACACGACTGCTCCTCCTTTTGACCATTATTATCTATTAATTGCTTATTTAAGGGACCAGTAGTTGGCGTAATGGCTATGTCGCTGGACTCCCATGTATTTGACCGCGGTTCGAGTTCTGGACCTGGTGGCTTAAACTCATGCTGGGTGCGTGTGCATGCGTGCCCAAGATCCCAAGAGAAGATTGGAGGAGAAGAGATTGTGGCATGGCCATCCCCTCTGGGGGAGGCGATTTCTCACTTTCTATCTCTCTGCCTCTCTCTGTCTTTCTGGTGAGTGCATGCGCCCTATAGCAAAAACATCTCAAAAAAAAAAATTGCTTATTTAAGCACAGTGCTATTTTAGACATGGGGTAATGAATTAACTAGAGAGAAGTGGTAGTAATGCTATAAAAATTTTTTTAAGAATGACTTTATTTCACTTTATTTATTTAAAGATTTATTTTATTTAACTTTATTCATTCATTTATTTTAATTTGACCAGAGAGGGACAGAGAGAGAGAAAGCAAGCCGCCAGGTCTGGGACTTGAATCACAGTTGGCGATGTGGGATTCCAGAACTCGTAACAACCATACCTAGCCTGCCGGCCCCATTTATTTATTTTTAATTTGACCAGAGAGGGTCAGAGTGAGAGAGAGAGAGAGGAAAAGTGAGACAGCAAGCCTCCAGTTCCTGGGCTTGAACTGTAGTCTGCCATGTGGAGGTCCAGGGCCCTTAACCACCATGCCACCTGCTGGCCCAGAAAAATATTTTTTAAAGGGAAGTTAATGTTTATTTTCCTGGAAGTTCACCTTTTACCTTTTCCCATTGTCCTGTAAGAAAGAATTTCTTCTGTGCTTATTTACTCAGGTGAAGTTTGTGACAGGTTGAAATGCAGGAAAAAAAAGGTTCTTCCTGATTTCTCTTCCTTGCGATAATGTAGGTGACTTTGTTGACTTTGTGGGCCATAGATGTTGACAAGGAGTACCTTGAGTAAAAGCAGACTTCCTAGACACTCAAGAAGATATTCTTTCAGGCTTATGGAGGAACATTGAGCAGAATGAAGGAGCTCTGTGATCTTTTTGCTGGGTTAACATTCTGGGGAAGACGGTAAGGCTGTAGATTAGATGGTGTTGCAGTCAGTAGCATTAAGATCACTAGGCTCTAGAAGAACAATTCCATGCCTCCTAGAATGTCATGGAAGCTGCAGAGAGCACGGTTGGACCTTGAGTCCTATTGAGCCTCGAGGTGTGGATGGTACATCAAACCACATGCACTAATGGGACTGTAAGGTCTGGGTGAAGGGAAAAGAAACATTGCGGAAACATTCCCACCGGCAGGAACTTTCCTGCTTTCCGCATCTGGTCCGCCATCACCAATGGACTTTCCTGCCCTTCCGTGTTTGGCATGCTCGCCAAAATTGAACAGAAACAGTGAACTTCATTGGCCAGACAACGACCCATGGCAAACACCTGTTGGACAACAGCTCTTTGAGAACAAGTATCACCCACCCTGGGTGTGACTCCCTTCACCTCTGACCAGGCTGAGGGACCTCACCTGAGAGCTTTTGGCAGAATAAATTATATTGGTTTTATTAAACCCTAAGGCCTGACTCTGATATTTTCGTCCTTGCCACCTCTGACTCCGCCATTCCCAAATCAAACCTAGCTGGGACCATGTCTCAGAAGATGTGTGTGAGGGCAAGCAGCATCAGAATCACATACCCCCTTCTTCATACCTGACACTTGTATCAGACACCCAGAATTTAGTCACAACCCCAAGTTGACTTTGGAGAACTGGGAGGCCAACACAGAAATTAAATCATTATAGAATAATAAAGAAAGTTGCATTTTGCACACCTGTATTTGTGGCCTGCATTTCATACCTTGTATAAAATATTTATTTTCTTTTCCTCATGACTGAATTCCCATGGAGTTATAAGAGGACATAGTTTCTAGATGGATAAAGACTCTTTATAGTTATAATGGCAGCCCACAAAATGTTTATTGTTAGAGAAACAGGCTTCAGCCCACCTGGTCATTAACTAAATGTTACAAATCTTGGCCAAGACTAATTTTCCACATTGAGATGTAGAGAGGCCATTTTGCTATTATGAAAGCAGCTTGACTGAAAAAACAAACTACTCCATCAGCATTAGACTAGCTAATATTTGTTATTTCTATATCCAGTGGAAACTTATGCAGATAGAACAGGGCTAGTGAACTGTCTGGTCAGATGAAAATTGTGTCAAGTCCAGTGCAAACTGACCTGGAGAGCACATTGTCCCTAATGAGTGACTCTCATGCCTTTTTGTTAGGAAATTAGAATTTTAGGAATATCCCACTCTGGTAATACATCCTCTCTTTAAAACTCAGAGTTCCCTTAACATAGTTAAGATAAAGTAAACTGACCTATTTCTATTTTATGATTATTTCAGGAAATTGGCAAATCCTTCATTCTCTAAGACACCAATTACATCAGTTCTTTGACACTAACTTGGGTTTCAAGAATTCAGTTTAATTCTGACATTCTCTCCCTGGGGTTAGTGTCACACCCCTCTCCTACCTGCTCCCACTCCAGATGCCAATTGTAAGTCCTGGTACTTCTGACCTACTAGTTATAAATGAGGTATTTGATAATTCACTAGATTAAGTCACAGAACTCAGGAAAACACTTTACTTATGTTTATTGGTTTTGATAAAGGATGCAACTTAGGAACAGCCAGATGCATGGGGCTGAGTGCGGGTGAGGTGGAGCTGCACAGAACTGTTATTTTAATTTGACCAGAGAGGGACAGAGAGAGAGAAAGCAAGCCGCCAGGTCTGGGACTTGAATCACAGTTGGCGATGTGGGATTCCAGAACTCGTAACAACCATACCTAGCCTGCCGGCCCCATTTATTTATTTTTAATTTGACCAGAGAGGGTCAGAGTGAGAGAGAGAGAGAGGAAAAGTGAGACAGCAAGCCTCCAGTTCCTGGGCTTGAACTGTAGTCTGCCATGTGGAGGTCCAGGGCCCTTAACCACCATGCCACCTGCTGGCCCAGAAAAATATTTTTTAAAGGGAAGTTAATGTTTATTTTCCTGGAAGTTCACCTTTTACCTTTTCCCATTGTCCTGTAAGAAAGAATTTCTTCTGTGCTTATTTACTCAGGTGAAGTTTGTGACAGGTTGAAATGCAGGAAAAAAAAGGTTCTTCCTGATTTCTCTTCCTTGCGATAATGTAGGTGACTTTGTTGGCCATAGATGTTGACAAGGAGTACCTTGAGTAAAAGCAGACTTCCTAGACACTCAAGAAGATATTCTTTCAGGCTTATGGAGGAACATTGAGCAGAATGAAGGAGCTCTGTGATCTTTTTGCTGGGTTAACATTCTGGGGAAGACGGTAAGGCTGTAGATTAGATGGTGTTGCAGTCAGTAGCATTAAGATCACTAGGCTCTAGAAGAACAATTCCATGCCTCCTAGAATGTCATGGAAGCTGCAGAGAGCACGGTTGGACCTTGAGTCCTATTGAGCCTCGAGGTGTGGATGGTACATCAAACCACATGCACTAATGGGACTGTAAGGTCTGGGTGAAGGGAAAAGAAACATTGCGGAAACATTCCCACCGGCAGGAACTTTCCTGCTTTCCGCATCTGGTCCGCCATCACCAATGGACTTTCCTGCCCTTCCGTGTTTGGCATGCTCGCCAAAATTGAACAGAAACAGTGAACTTCATTGGCCAGACAACGACCCATGGCAAACACCTGTTGGACAACAGCTCTTTGAGAACAAGTATCACCCACCCTGGGTGTGACTCCCTTCACCTCTGACCAGGCTGAGGGACCTCACCTGAGAGCTTTTGGCAGAATAAATTATATTGGTTTTATTAAACCCTAAGGCCTGACTCTGATATTTTCGTCCTTGCCACCTCTGACTCCGCCATTCCCAAATCAAACCTAGCTGGGACCATGTCTCAGAAGATGTGTGTGAGGGCAAGCAGCATCAGAATCACATACCCCCTTCTTCATACCTGACACTTGTATCAGACACCCAGAATTTAGTCACAACCCCAAGTTGACTTTGGAGAACTGGGAGGCCAACACAGAAATTAAATCATTATAGAATAATAAAGAAAGTTGCATTTTGCACACCTGTATTTGTGGCCTGCATTTCATACCTTGTATAAAATATTTATTTTCTTTTCCTCATGACTGAATTCCCATGGAGTTATAAGAGGACATAGTTTCTAGATGGATAAAGACTCTTTATAGTTATAATGGCAGCCCACAAAATGTTTATTGTTAGAGAAACAGGCTTCAGCCCACCTGGTCATTAACTAAATGTTACAAATCTTGGCCAAGACTAATTTTCCACATTGAGATGTAGAGAGGCCATTTTGCTATTATGAAAGCAGCTTGACTGAAAAAACAAACTACTCCATCAGCATTAGACTAGCTAATATTTGTTATTTCTATATCCAGTGGAAACTTATGCAGATAGAACAGGGCTAGTGAACTGTCTGGTCAGATGAAAATTGTGTCAAGTCCAGTGCAAACTGACCTGGAGAGCACATTGTCCCTAATGAGTGACTCTCATGCCTTTTTGTTAGGAAATTAGAATTTTAGGAATATCCCACTCTGGTAATACATCCTCTCTTTAAAACTCAGAGTTCCCTTAACATAGTTAAGATAAAGTAAACTGACCTATTTCTATTTTATGATTATTTCAGGAAATTGGCAAATCCTTCATTCTCTAAGACACCAATTACATCAGTTCTTTGACACTAACTTGGGTTTCAAGAATTCAGTTTAATTCTGACATTCTCTCCCTGGGGTTAGTGTCACACCCCTCTCCTACCTGCTCCCACTCCAGATGCCAATTGTAAGTCCTGGTACTTCTGACCTACTAGTTATAAATGAGGTATTTGATAATTCACTAGATTAAGTCACAGAACTCAGGAAAACACTTTACTTATGTTTATTGGTTTTGATAAAGGATGCAACTTAGGAACAGCCAGATGCATGGGGCTGAGTGCGGGTGAGGTGGAGCTGCACAGAACTGCCATGCTCTCTCTGGTGCACCACCTTCCCAGCACAACAAGCTTACTAGCTTGCAAGTTTTCCCCACCTGTTGTTTGAGGGTTTTTATGGAGGTTCATTTTATAGGTATGATTGATTAAACCATTGGTCAATGGTGATAAAATTCAATATCCAACCCTTTCACCTCCCCAGATATTGGGAAGAGGGAATGAATGGGAGTGGGTGGAGAACTGGAGGTTCTAACACTCCAATGATGGCTTGGACTTTCTGGTGACTAGCCCTCATCCTGAAGTTATCTAGGGGTCTAGCCAGGGTTCATCTCATTAGCATACAGAAGACTTCTTTTTGATATTACTCAAGAGATTCCAAGAGTTTTGGATGCTCTACGCCAGGAACCAGGGAAAAAAAAATGATAGCACACTAATTTTATTATCTACTTTTTAGGCCTAGTATTTATGATTCTGTCCCAAGGGAAGTTCCTATGAATGTTTTACTGCTCATCCTTTTGGGATTTGTAGGCTGCTTGTCTCTGACCAAAGAGAGTCTACTTGTCTTGCCTAATTTGAAACCCATAGGTCATGTGCAGAGCACAGGTAGGAATCATGCAGACCAGGGAACCTGACTTCTCTCTCTCTCTCCACACACCTGCGTGTTTCCCACTCTATTGCTCCTTGGCTGTACTTCCCTCCCTGCCCACCAGAGGTACCTGTCTAATGTTGGATATACATACTACAGTTTATTTTTGTGACTATTATTTTAAGATTTCCATGCATACTCTTATACTAGGGATCTGGTTTTATTTCTTACATGTTTCTTTCAGTAATATGTATTAATTATCAGTCTGTGTTACTATATGCATTTCTAGTTTTTGGCTTCAAGTATGTATGCCTACATCCATAGTATACTGTTGAGTGGTACTCAACAACCCACTTCCACACAAAGACTGCGGTGAGGATTCTTGCACTTACACCTTTGTGGAACAATGTCTGGGTTTCTTTGGAGCTATATGTACTCAGCAATGGGATTGCTGTATTTTTTAGGACATCAGTGTTTAATTTCAGAGAGTATTGCCGAATGCCTGTCCAGAATAACATCACCAATTTATCCTCCTCGCAGTGCATGAAGGGAAATCCCTGTTAGCCTTCATTCATTTGGCAATTTCTTATTTTTTTACATTTTTCTTTTCAATAATCTGAGGAGTATAAGTGCTATAAGGACAAAACATTGTTTTAATATGTGTTTTTGGGTGTGTAATTTTTTTATTGCTGGTAAGATCAATCATTGTTAGCTATTTAGTTTCTTTCCTGTGAACTACCAACAATTCAATTCATTTCCTCTGCCCCCCCCTTTTTAACTGTTTCTTTTTCTTTCTTTTTCTTGAAATATTTTTCTTGTTTTACTCAAGTTTTTTGGGTATGCTAGACAAAAATCTTTTCTTTGATAATGACTTTGCAAACATTTTCTCTTAATCTGTCATAATGTTTTCAGCATTGTCTAAAGATGCTCTTTGGAACATAAATTCAAGTATTGTATATTTCTAGTACCACATTTTGCATTTTATAAATTCCCAGAAATTATCCATTTTGTCTAGATTTTCTCAATTCATTATCAAATTATTGTATGTAAAAAATAGCTATCATGGGACAGCAGATGGCATAATAGTTACATCTCTGGACTTTCACATAATCAACTGTGGTTTGAGTCCTAGACCCATTGGCTTAAAACTCATGCTGGGCATTTGTGCATAAGTCCCCAAAATCCCAAGAGGAGAATGGAGGAGAAGGGACTCTGGTGCGGCCATCCCCCTGGGGAGTGATTTCTCATTTTCTGTCTCTCTCTGTGTTGCTGGTAATTGCATACACCCTATAGTAAAAAGCTCTCTTAAAAAAATCTATTATATGAGTTATTTCCCTTTCATTGAGCATCTTGCTTATTTTTATTCTTTTCTTTTTCAGTTTATTGGGGTTTTATCTTGCCCATGAACTGATTTTTGATTTTATTAAATTTCACTTTTTTTAAACTTTGTTATAGGGCATACGTGCCCACCAGAGCAAGGCAGAAAGAGAAGAAAAGAGAGAGAGAGAGAGAGAGAAAGAGAGAGAGAGAGAGAGAGAGAGAGAGAGAGAGAGAGAGAGAGAGAGAGAGAGAGAGAGAGAGAGAGAGAGAGAGAGAGAGAGAGAAATCGCCCCTCAGGGGGGTTGGCTATACCACAATCATTTCTCTTCTATTTTCCTCTCAGGACCTTGAGCACTCACAGAAGTGTGACTGGTGTGATTTTCAAGAAACAGTCCAGAACTTAAAAAATCCCAAAAAACAAAAAAAAACCCCAAAAAGATGGCTATGTGGGATCCAGGTCCCTACTAGCCCTCACTTTGCTTTGTTATCTTTTTTTCTTTGTTCATTTGTTTGTTATTTCTTTTCTACATGACTTTTTGTGTTTACTTATTGCTCTTTTTCTAGTTTTATGTTGAGTTGAATGCTTTGTTCATTTGTTTTCATGCTTTATTAGTTTCTGGTAAGTTTATTTAGAGCTACAACTTTCCTTTTAAGTACTACTTTAATTGCATAGCAATTTTTTTAATGTTTTATTGCTATTTTGTTCAAAGTATTTCATAATTCTTCTTATAACTTCCTCATTAGATAATGATTGTTCGGTAGTATGATAATTTGTTTTGGGGCATATGAGATTTAAAAATATATCATTTCGGGTTGATTTTAAACTTTATTGCATCATGATTAGAGAACATTGTCTCCAAGATGCTGATTCTGTGGAATTTACTTAGACTTCTTTTATGACCAAATACATTTAATTTTGAAAATATTTGCATGTGTTTTAAAGGAGCGCATATTACTTTGGGTGTATAAAGTTTTATATATATCAATAAATTCAAATTAACAAGGTGCTACTTAGCTCTTTCATACAGTGGTTTATTTTGGAGCTAAGTTGCTCTATCAATTTCTGAGTGGGACATCTGAAAATTATTAAATGCAATGATTGCTATCTCCTCAGATTTTTTTTTTTTTGAGAGATTTTCACTATAGGACGCGTGCGCTTGCCAGACAGACAGAGAGAGACATAGAGACAGAAAGCAAGAAATCACCCCCCAGGGGGGATGGTCACGCCGCAGTCTCTTCTCCTCCATTCTCCTCTTGGGATCTTGGGCACGCACGCACACATGCCCGGTGTGAGTTTTAAGCCACGGGGTCCGGGACACGGACCACGGTCGACTATGTGGGAGTCCAGCGACATAGCCATTACGCTAACTGCTGGTTCCCTCTCCTCAGATTTTTGACTGGCTTGTATATTTTGAAGACAAATTGCTAGCTGGATATATATTTATCCTGATGATTTCTTCTCTTTTTTTCTGGTACAATTTTACCTATACTTTGTTTCTCTCATGAGAAAAGGAGAGACAGAAAAAGAGAGACTGGCATCCCCAACAGGGTCTTTATACCACAGTCTACCCCCAACCTCAGCCAGCCAAGATCATGGGTGCATGCATGCATATACCCAGCAAGCAGAGGGAGGTGAGCCCAGGACTTCCCATGTGCACCCAGCATCACATAATGTTTCATTTCCACCGCACACTACTGCCTGGCCTGGTTATCTTTTCTTCAAATACATCAGCTTCATTTGCTATCTCATCTTAATTTTTATACTTTGCATATCCAGTGTTCCAGCTGGTTTTTCTTTTTCTTTTTTTTATTATTATAATTTATTTATTTGCATTCATTCACTGTACATCATTACAGCATACAAAATGAGATTTTCCATCCAGAGTACGCTGTATATTGTCTCAATCAAGCACATCAACAAACATGTTATTGTCAGCAAATGATCTTCCATTTCTTGTTTTCTGTATGCTTTGCTTCCCCCCCACCCCATCCTTGATTCCCTATCTCTTACCCTCTGCCATCTCCCACTCTCCTCCCACACTGTCTCTGGTATCTATGTTTGCTTTCTATACTGTTTCCCCCCCACACATTTTAATGAATCATCAAAGACCCTAATCAATCCAAATACCCTCATAGCAAACACAGGTGACACACACATTTCCAGGAACACAAGTCTAACTTTACGCATCCTATAAAGTAGCACCTAGCTGGGGCTACATATCCTACTGCAGTCATTGAATAGATATATTTTATTCCTGAAACTTTTTTTTTTGTAACTCAATTTACATTCCTTCCCTAAGCATCATCACAGCACACAAAATG
>NW_006159458.1:8595759-8607433 GCF_000334495.1 Tupaia belangeri chinensis | reverse complement strand
TGGTGGATTTTTCTAGGCCAGCCATTTTCTCTTCTACATCTGAGATTCTATTTTCTGAATGATCTAGTCTGCTTTTAATACTTTCAAGGGAGATTTTGACTTCTTGTATTATAGACTTCATCTCTAGCAGTTCCGTTTGAGTCTTTTGTAAAGTGTTTAATTCCTCTTTTAGATCTTGCAGCAAGAATTTCCTCATCTGGGACTCGTCAACTTCTTTCTCCTTTCTCTTTAGCAGTTCATTATCTCTCTTCTCTTCCATCTCTGTTAGCTTCGACATTATGAATCCTCTAAATTCCTTATCAGACATTTCTATGATTTTCACCAAACTGCTTGTGGATGAAGAAGAGTTACTCTTTTCCCTCGGAGGAGAGATATTTTCTCATTTTCCAATATTTCTTGTGATCCGGTGGTGATTTCTTGTCATCTGATGGATGGTGTGTTTCTTTCAAATTCTTGAAGTTCAGCCGCCAACTCATTTGCTGGAGGCTGAATTATCAGTAGAAAATCTTCATTCCCTGAAAAATCTAGTTCACTGGAGCCATGTGGAACCTTCTGCTGAAGGTCCAGCTTCTTCTGCTGATAGTTTGATTGCTGGACGCTAAATTATCAGTAGAAAATCTTCATTCCCTGAAAAATCTAGTTCGCTGGAGCCATGTGGAACCTTCTTCTCCCAGCTGGTTTTTCTTTATGTCTTGTTTCAATTTCTGGTTTCTGATATCCTTCCTTATCTTCTGAAGACTACTTACTTAGATTATTTTAAATCGTTCTGTGGTCTGGTCCATTTCTTCTGCTTTCTCTGGCATGGGTTGTCACTCCGTTGCCTTTCTTTTGGAGCTGTTATTCTTTCAAGATGGATCCACCATTTTCTCTTGAGCTTGTACTCCTTAGAGATCTTAGTCCATTTTGGTGATATGCGTGTTAAGGTAAGAGTTAAAGCTCAGCATTTAGTTTGTGTCTTTTCCATAGGTTGGGGTAGAATTTCTTTAGCATGGAGGGCCTGTGCCCTGGTATTTTTCTTTTCTAAGAGAGATCTTGCTCAGTTATATTCATTTGACCCTTAAGCTGAGAAGGACGAGGTAGAGGAGAAGAAATCTCAGGACTTGGCCAATCTGTTGATCATTGGTCCCACCTGGTGGCTAGAACACCCAGTTTCACTATCTGTGCCAGCTACTGGGCTGGCTGCTGTTTTTGATCCTTTCAGTCATGATTAGGCAGGCATTGGCTGACTCAGGGCATTGTAGGGGTAAGCAAAGGGCACTTCTAAAAGAGAAATTTCACACTTTACAAAAGAATCAGATTGAACTGTTAGAGATGAAGGCTATAATACAGGAAGTCAAAATCTCCCTTGAAAGTATTAAAAGCAGACTAGATCATACAGAAAATAGAATCTCAGATAGAATAGAATAGAAAATTGCTGTCCTAGAAAAATCCACCACAAAGACTGAGAAAATTGCCCCCATATTTGAAAATATTATATGAGAAATACTAGACACTATCAAACATCCAGATAATAGGCATCCCAGAAGGCGAAGAGACTCATAAGGGCATTGATAATCTATTCCATGAAATCCTGCAAGAAAACTTCCCAAACCTAGAGAAACACTCAAAGATTCAGTCCCAGGAAATACAGAGAACCCCAAACAAAGGGCACTTCTAAAAGACATTCCCCTTCCTGCTGTCCTGGCTAGCAGTGCCAAACACTTTCCCTTGGGTTATTGCTTCTTTTTTAACCTCAAGTTGACCATTTCCTTGTTCTTTATATAATTTACCAGTCACATTGCTCCTCCTCTTATTTCAGTAGCATCTCTAGGGGTGGATTGGAGGAGAGGGAGAAGAAAAGTCGGTTACTTGTGCTAGTTGTGACTTCACCACGAAGAAAGACATGTTCAGTCTCTCTTCAACAATTTTGCACCTTTTCTTTTAAGGTGCCTCTTGTCACATCACAACACAATGTAGTGTTTCTTTCTACACAGTTTTCCTACAAATATGTTAATAGCTTAACACAGTTCTTGGCACAAGTATAGGTATACAATGCAATTAGTTTGTTATTATCGGTATAAAAATTTTTCTAAAATTATTTATTTAACTTTATTTATTTACTTATTTATTTATTTTAATTTGATCAGAGAGGGACAAAATGAGAGAGAGAGGGAAGGTGAGAAAGCAGGCCACCAGTTCCAGGACTCAAACCATGGTTGACCGTGTGGGAGTCTGGCACCCTTAACCACCATGCCACCTGACAGCCCCAGTCTATTATTAATATATTAATGTTGCAATTTCATTTTTTTTTTGTGGAGAGGAAGAGGTTTTTGCTCTAGGGCGCGTGTGCTTGCTAGAAAGACAGAGAGAGACAGAGAGACAGAAAGTGAGAAATCATCCCCCGGGGGGATGGCCATGCCGCAATCCCTTCTTCTCCATTCTCCTCTCAGGATCTTGGGCACGCACACACATGCGCCCGACGTGAGTTTAAGCCACTGGGTCCGGGACTCGAACCGCAGTTGGAGACATGGGAGTTCAGTGATTACACTAACTGCTGGTCCCAATGTTACAATTTCTTTATAGCAGCTTCAAAATAAATATAGATAGTCACACTTGATTATGCCATTCAGGAAATTTAAAAATAAGTGTGTATGTGTGTGTGTGTGTGTGTATGTACACACACACACACATATATATAATTGTGAAAGGGTGCATGCACTTGCACGCCTATGAAAATGAGTCAGCAGAACATGCGATTTGAATTTTTTGTAACATAATGATGGACGCATGTTATTGTTTCCACAATTTTAAAAAAATGCAACCTGGAACATATTTGGTGATGGCTGTGTAAGATCGTGAACTCCAAGCTGCGCTAATAAAATTAGTCAAAACAGTGGGCTTAGATATGAGTTGGAGTTTTAAATTAGTTGTCAATAACATTGTAGGGAACTTTAAGATTTAAGAATTTTTAAACTATCATTTTTGTATAATTTCTTTATTTTTTATTATTTGTATTTTTTTTTCCTCTTAAAATCAGAAAGGCAGTAGAGGGAGAGAGTTAATATTCTAGGTACACCTACTTGGTACCTAATACTCTGCCTGATGTTTTTCATTTATGCTTTTATTCAACTGTCACAGCAACTATATAAGCCAATTATTAGAATTTCCATTTTTAAAATAAGGACATTGGAGTTTTGAAAGATTACAATATTTGCTCATTAGAATGAAGGACCAGCAGTTAGCGTAATGGCTATATCGCTGGACTCCCATGTAGTCGACTGCAGTTTGGTGGCTTAGACTCACGCCAGGCGTGTGTGCGTGCATGCCCAAGATCCTGAGAGAAGAATAGAGGAGAAGGGATTGCGGCATGGCCATCCCCTCTGGGGGGTGATTTTTCGCGTTTTGTCTCTCTATCTCTCTCTTTCTCGCAAGCGCATGCGTCCAATAAGAATAAAAACCTCTCCAAAAAAAAAGAAAAAGAAAAAAAAAAAAAAGCTAAGAATGAGAACTCTTCCAGGGCATCTGCTGCCTTTGTGTTTGTGCTCTGTTGTAGTGCAAACCTCAAACCTCAGTATGGATGTGAATCACAACCTAGGGACCTGGTGAAATGTAGGTTTTAATTTAGTATTTGAAGGTGGACTAGGATTCTATGTTGTTAAAAAACAGTTTTTTCATCACAGAGAGCATTTGTGCATGAATGAGAGAAGCACCCTTGACAGGGCCTCTTCACATCATGATCACTTTTCCCATATCTCTAGCTTGTCAGAATCTAAGGCACCTGTGCACACATTCAGTCCAACCTGAGGATTTGAACCCATGGTCAACCATGTGGCTTCCAGTACTGCAGCTCAGTTTGCTACTGTATACCCCACAAGGCAGGACCAGTATTCTACATTTCTGTCATGCTACCAGGTGATAATGACAGTGCAGGTCTATGAACCACACTTTGAATAGCCAGGATCTATACCATGTATGACGTAATGGGTATTTAGTTTTCGAAGTCTATATCTGATTATCTACTGACTATGGAATAATTGGGAAGATTTATAATACTAGTGTTGGACATCACCAGGATCCTGATGTGGTACTAGATGCAGATGAAGTCCTACTACAACCCTTGTAAAATGGCTTTATCTTTTTATTACTCTGTCTAGTTTTGAGTGACTTTTAATATAATGCTCAAGAGTCATTTTATAATAGGCCAACTCTACTGGTCTACTGTCCCCAATCACTCTGATTTTTTTTTTTAATTGCCAGAGTATGTGTGTTCCACCAAAAAGAGAAAGAGAGATAGAGATACAGAGAGACAGAGAGAAGGAGGGAGGGAGGGAGGGAGGGAGAGAGAAAGCACTCTCAGTGGAGCACGGTTATGCCACAATCACCATCCTCCATTTCTCCATCCTGTTGGGATTTTTGACATGCACAGACATGTGCTCATGTGTTCCTCAAGCTTCTGGGGCTTAAACCAGAACCACCATCAGCCATGTGGTATCCAACTCCTTTAACCAGTAGGCTATGTGAGCAGCCCCCCTTTAATATTTTAGTAAAAGAATATTTAATCCATGTGTGGTGCATGAATATGATCATATCTAGGTTTGGTTCTATTTTATGTATTCATACATTAGCAATCTTCTTTTTCTTTTTTTAAAAGAATTAGTTTTAATTTAATTTCATTCATTGTCCTTATTTTATTTTAGTTTTTGAAATTGACCAGAGAGAGACAGAGAGAGAGAGAGAAGGAAAGTCAGAAAGCAAGAGAAAGCAAGCTGCCAGGTCCAGGACATGAGCCATGGTCAGCCATGTGGGAGTTCTGCCTCCTTAACCACCATACCACCTGCCATCCCCTAGCAAGCTTCTTTGACTATCTATTTACATCTTACTATTGTCTGAATGTTTGTGTACCCCTCAAATTTATATGTTGAAACCCGATCACCAATGTGATGGTGTTGAGAGGGAACTTTTGAGAGGGAATAGGTCATGAGGATAGAGCCCTCATGAATGGGATTTATGTACTTAGAAAGAGGACCCAGGGAACCAGCAGTTAGCGTAATGGCTATGTCGCTGGACTCCCACCTAGTCGACCGCCGTTTGTGTCCTGGACCCAGTGGCTTAAAACTCATGCCGGGCGCGTGTGCGTGCGTGCCCAAGATCCCGAGAGGAGAATGAAGGAGAAGGGATTGCGGCGTGACCATCCCCCCCTGGGGGGTGATTTCTGTCTCTATGTCTCTCTCTGTCTGTCTGGCGAGCGCACGCGCCCTACAGTGAAAATCTCTCCAAAAAAAAAAAAAGAAAGAGGACCCAGAGACCTGCCTATCTCTTTGACCATGCAAGGACACAGTGAGAAGATGCCATTTACAAATCAGAAAGCAGGCCCTCACCAGACACTGAATCTGCTGGCACTTTGATCTTGCTTGAATTTTTCTTTTTTCTTTTCTTTTCTTTTTTCTTTTTCTTTTCTTTTCTTTTCTTTTCTTTTCTTTTCTTTTCTTTTCTTTTCTTTTCTTTTCCTTTCCTTTCCTTTCCTTTCCTTTCCTTTTCTTTTCTTTTCTTTTCTTTTCTTTTCTTTTCTTTCTTTTCTTCTCTTCTTTCTTTGTTTCTTTTTTTTGTCACAGAGCATGTACTTTCACAGCATAAGACACAGAAAGAGACAGTGAGAGGGAAAATCAGGAATCACCCCATGCAGAGGGATAGTCGTGCTGCCATCCCGTCTTCTCCATTCTTCCTTTGGGGTTTTAGGCATGCGTACACATGTGCCCAGTGTTAAGTCTCAAGCCACCAGATCTGGAACTTGAACCATGATCAGTCATGTGAGAATCTGGCATTCCAACTACCATGCCCCATCTGCTGGCCCTGATTTTGAATTTCCCTGCCTCCAGGACTATAAGAAACAAATGTGTGCTGTTTATAGGTCACCCAGTTTATAATATCTTGTTATAGCAGCCAAATGGACTAAGACATACCTCTTCCATGAAACTTCGCTTCCATGAAACTAGTGTTATTGACCACTAACTCAGTTTCCATTTCGCCAGGTTCATTTCTAATGGGAGGCTCCTTGGTTCATGTCCATTATAACCACATCTTGTAAGAGAACTGTTTGTTTATTGATTTAGTAGCCATGTAGTTCCTATCTGTTCATATTTTCCCAAGATTGTAGGAAATGTCCCTCCTTCAGAATGTCCTGAAGATACGCTGCTTATGATTGGCTGTAGCTGCTATGCCCTTCAGTGAATAGCTGGAGACATTTAAAGTATTCAAAAGCTTTTGAGGGTCATGTTCTCAAATGAAAGTGAAATACAGAATTTTCTATGAAGTGTTTTCTAAGAAGGAGAATGATCAGAGCATGGCTGAGGATGGCCAGATATCTGAACACTGTCATGTACAAATGAAAGCCATAGACAAGGGGCAGCGACACCTCCAGGCACAGCTTAAGTTTGGATTTGAGCATCACTATCTGTCTAAGGAGATTTTGACTGAACTGGAAGTTCCTTTAAAAAAAAAGTAAAACAAACAAAAATACTTTCATCAAATGGAATAAGGTACATTAATTTTTTAAAATATATTTTTAAAAAGAATTTTCATTTACTTTTATTTATATATTTACTTATTTTAATTTGACCAGAGAGAGAGAAAGGGAAAGTGAGAAAGCAAACTATCAGGTCTGGGATTCAAACTGTGATTGGCCACGTGGGAGTCCAGTAGCTTCACCAACATACCACCTGCCAACCCAGGAAATCAATTCTTAAGGGAAAAAGAAATGTGGAAGGTTCAGCACTTTCGACTTTTTCCTTATGTTTGTTTATTTTTACAGAGAGAGAAAGTAGGAGAGTTAGTAGGTATCCCTCATAAGGTCTTCCCAAGCCACAATTCTCCCTGCAGTCTCCCAGCCAGGTATGATCATGGGTTTGCAGGTGCACCTGGCAGTTCAGGTTGACCTGGGCTCCCCTATGGCTCCAGTATCACACTGTGGTACCCTATTGCCTATTCTATCATGGCTGTACCAGCTTTTGAACTTTGAAACTTTGAATAGAACAATGTTCTGTATTTTCTTTCTTTCTCTCTTTCTTTGAAGAGAGATTTTTTGCTATAGGGTATATGCTGGGCACATGCTTGTGTGTGTGTCCAAAATCCCTAGAGAAGAGTGGAGGAGAGGGGATTGTAGCATGCCTATCTCCTCTGGTGGTGGTGGTGGTGGTGGTAATTTTTTCATTTTCCATTTTCTATTTCTCTGTCTTTCCAGTGAGTACATATGCCCTGGGGGAAAAATTGAAAAAGAAAGAGAAAAAATTTCAAAAGGTACAATATTGAGTCATTGGAAAAGTCATGGCATCTTTTTCTATGCAAAGAAATGCATATCAAAACATCAAGTTGTGCACTTTAAATATATATTGGATCGTTGGAAAAGTCATGATGCACTATTGCAAAGATGCCCCAATACAATATCATTTGTCATTTATACCTTCCTAAGACTGGAAAAAATTCAAAAGGTACAAGTGATAGTTAAATCTCCCTCTCACTTTTGTTCTGCAGATACTCACTTCCCCTCCCTAAGGCTAATGAATGTTGGGACTATCTTAACTTTACAAATATATTTGTTCCACTTATTGTTACTCTCTTCCTAACGTTTTTACCCATTATAGTATCCAGCGGTCACTGTCTGAGCCTTGCCTATTTCACTTAATATCAGAATCTGTGCCAGCTCTGCGTGTGAAGAGCTTCTCATTTCTTCTGTGGTGTGTTCCATGGTTGTCCCATTGCATGGCTGAGCCATAATGTAGACTTTTACCTGGGTTCACAGCTTTTGCTACTAAAACCAAATGCTCTAATACATCAATTTAAATCTGTGGCCTGGTGGTTAAGGGAGTGGGATCTCATATGGCCAAACTCAGTTCTAATCCCAGCCCCAGCAGCTTGAAAAACACACTGGGCATGTGTGCCCCAAATCCTGAAGGAGAGTGAAGTGATGGAGAAGGGATTGGTGTGTGACCGTGTCCTTTTAAGAGGTGCTTTCTCCTGTTTCCTTTTTCTCTACCTCTGTCTCTGTCTCTCTGGCAAGTGCATGTGCCCTCTGGCAAGATAGCTAGCTAGCTAACTAACTAACTAACTTACTTTATAAATAGGTTATTTTTACTTGTATAAGTAAATCTGTAGGAGTGGATTGCTTGGTCAGATGATACGTGAATTATAAATTCGATAAATGTTGCCAAATTGCCATTCCCAAAGGTCAATACACTGTTAACATGGATCTTGTGTGGTTTTAAATTTGTCTTTATCTTTCTAAGAGCGAGAAGAAGCATTTGTTCAGACATTTAAGAACCATGTTTATTTCCTTTTTGTGAATTATTTACACAAGAAAAATGCAAACATTGGGAGAGCAAGAGTCTTTGAGATTGTAGACCTAGATCTTTATTAAGATCATTCCTGTGATTTCCAGAGAGTGAAATTGACATGTGTGTCAGGGGTAACAGGGTGATCAGGCCTGATATCCATGCTGGTTCTTGTCCATGTTTACAAAGAAGTAGAAATGTAGACAAATGGAGAAAAGAGTAAGCAAAGTTCATTAGAAAGAAGGTAAGCAGTGGAAGGGGGCCCAAATGGGTTGCTAACTTGTGGTTCTCAAGGGGAATTTTGATCCTAGCAAGGAGGGACTTGTTCTTGTTTTGCCCCTATGGGAGTCCCATGTTAGGTGTGTCATGCTATATATTTAGGGAACTGTACATTTAGAGAACTTCTGGTAATGATTGCTAGGTCTTTGAGAACTTTAGCCCAGAGCATAATATCTAATTGACAATGTTTGCTCCAGGCTTTGAGCCCTAAAACCTATTACTTAGATTCTGGAATGTAGTGGGGAGATGGATAAAACCATTCTAGGTTAATCATTGAGTCACTGCTGCAAGCTCTTTCTTGTGAGCCAGCAGTTCCTATTGCAAACTTGACTGCTGTGCCTCCATCTTTGGGCCTTATGTCCTGACTTCCTGTTAGTAGGGTTCTACCTCCTGTCTCAAAATACTTCCTGGGCTCTTGCTCTGTGTATCTTCTCCATCTTATATCTTTTCTTTTTCCTTACCAGAAGTAGTTTAGGGTTAGACCAAGAGCCTGTGGGAAAAGATAAATGTCTCTATTTTAAGAGTGATTGTGGAAAGCAGTCCTTTAACATTCGGAAGGAAAATGCCTAAATGACACATGCTTCTGTTGTTTCAGTGCCATTGGGCCCGGTTGCAGGCAGCTTAGCAGACAGGATCACTAGGAGTTAGATAGGAATAACTAACTCCAAATCAAGTGGACAATTCCCACTAAAAATCTTCCTCTTATAGCCAGGCGGGTTAACTCTGCTTTAATTATTCCCATGCGCCCAATTGGCTTCAGCATAAAACCAGTTGGAGTTAGAAACTTGTTTCTAGTCCTAATTCACTGTGTGACCTGGAGCAATCGGTCTCTTTTACCTCACCTATAAATGAAGGGACTAAGGCACAGTTGGCAGCGGTTTTGTGAGGAGGAAAGGAGACGATGCGCTCCTAGCACTTACTGTGCCTTGGCTACCTCATAGCTGCTGCATGATCGTGTGCTAAGGTGCACAGACTGAACCTAATGAGTTATGTGTCCTTGGGCAACGTCCTCAGCCTTGCCACGCCTCAGTTTCCTCCTCATAAAATGGGGATAATAACTGTACTTCGTCAGGTTGATATGTAAAGTATGTAGCACAGTGCCAGACACATAAGTGCTCAATAAATGGTAGCTATTTGTTTTTATTATTGTCATTATCATTCTCTTCAGCAATTTTCTTAAGCTTCCTTATCCTGAGCCCTTCTGTTGAAAATTGGCTGGGATGCTTCCACTATTATTCTTTTTCTATAGTCATGCTGTGACATTTGAGTCACTGTATGATTGAATCTGCCAGGCACTTCTCTGAGATCTGCATGTGGAGATGCAAGGATTCCTGCCGACATAAGCCCCCAGGGACACTTCTTGGGCCCCAGCCAGTGCCCCTTTTTCCTTCCCTGTGAGTTGCAGCAATTGGTCCACTCACTGTCTCCTGACAGCCACCACCTGTTTTTCCCCTCATGTTTCTCTTCTTCTAGCCCTGGAATGAGACAAAATAAACATTTATAGGGCGTAAGACTGAAGGAGAAAGAATGCAGATCATGGAATCGGGACACATGGGTTTGGAGTTGGCTCTTATATGTAGCTTTGCTTCAGTATCCACCTGTGTGAAATGAGAGGTTTTTGTTTGGTTGTGACATTTCCTACCAGCTCTAACTTCCTTTGCACTCTGCTGTGCTCGGAGCTCTGTGTCGTGTGTCCAGGAGGCAGCTGGAAATGCAGGCAGCGTGGTGCTGGTTCCCGATGCTCAGAGAATGTAGAGCTCGGGGAAAGGAGCACAAATGGGTGCAAACATACTCATGGTTTTCTCTAGACAAAGTACTCACATCTTCCAGCTTCACAATCTGTGTAATGGGCAATAGCTGGCATAGGTTTGTTTTTTTTTTATTTCTTTTTAGAAAGATTTTTGCTATAGGGAGGATGTGCTCACCAGAGAGAATGAGAGAGACAGAGAGACAGCAAGTGAGAAATTACCCCTTCTCCCCCAGGGGGAATTGCCACACCACAATCCCTTCTCCTCCATTCTCCCCTCAGGATCTTAGGCACAAATGTCCATGTGCCCAGCGTGAGTTTTAAGCTTCTGGGTCCGGGACTATGAACCACAGTCAGCTACATAGGAGTCGAGGGATATAACCATTATGCCATCTGCTAGTCCTTGTAATAGGTTTTAATCACATGGTCTGAGGTTAAAATCCTGGCTTTACTGCTTCGAAGTTGGGTGATGTCTGCAGATACAAAAACTCATGGAGCTTTAGTTTTTCCATCAAAGGCAACTAGGAGAGGAAAGGAATTAGATGTAGTTAATAGCACTTATGAGGACAGAATGCAGTGATTTTGCTGATAATGTTTGCAGCTTCATAACATTTCCCCCTTTATTATAATTCTGTTTGGCTGGCAGCAGAATATTTGTCAGAAAATCGAAAATAGGGCCAGCCAGGTGTATGGTGCTTAAGGCTGCTGGACCCCATATGGCTGACTGCATGGTTCAGGTCCTGGACTGACAGCTAGAAAAACATGCGCGGTGCATGTGTATATTCTAAAAACATCCCGAGACTGGAGGAGGATAGTGACATAGACATCTCCCTGGGGATGCTTCCTCACGTTTTCCCTTTCTCTTTGTCTTTCTCTGATGAGCACACACTTACTATAGGAAATTTTTCTTTTTTTAATGTCTGAAAAGAGTCCCAAAGTTAAAATCGGAATCCCAGGACCATCTGACTTCAAAGCCCATGTTCTTAGTCACCTTATTATGAAAAGTCTTGGATTTAAAGGAATATTATTTTGTTATGATTATCATTTTTAACAATGAATGTTCTGTAACTAAGACTTTCATCCTAATGAACTCTTCATCTATCTGGGGTGGGAGTGGTTTCAGGTTGGATGAGAAAAAATGAAGAATAGAAAAGAAATTTCAGGAATAAAAATGCAAGTAGAAATCCAACTTCTGTGATTCAAAATAGGATCTTGTGTTAAGGCAATAGTCTCAAAACTTGGACTCTATTGAAAAAAAGAAAGGATTTCCTTTGACTCTGAACATATAAAATTTAAGCCAAGGGGGTAAAATTTCAGCTAGAAAATGTTTTATCAGAGTGTAGGG